>NC_025993.2:177159041-177405032 GCF_000442705.2 Elaeis guineensis | reverse complement strand
CTGCAATCGGGCCAGCCTGCAAACGCGGCGCCCCCCGCTTCTCCAAATCAGAAAACAGGGGACGAATCCCCTGCTTCTTGCCATCGCGAACACCCGCCCCCAACTCCACCGCCTCTCTCCAGCGTTCTCCTTTCTCTCTCCACCACCTCCATCACCTCGTATCTCTCTCTCTCTGGAGCAAGAAGAAAACAAGGGGAAGAGCAAAGAGGTAGAGGAAACCAATCGTCCCTTACATGCACACACTCTCTCTCTCTATTTTTTACACTTATTCACCCTCTCTTTCCCTCTTTATTTCTTTCATCAGTCTCTAATTCCCTTGCTAACCTGCTGCCACTATTAATTTAAGGTTACTGCAGAGAAAAATTTGGAGGAGGAGATGATGAGGGACACGCCAATCTATTGAAGCTGCTATCAAGGTAAGTTTCCAGCCTTTTTTCAAGCCAGAATTTGTGATGGAAGTAATCTTGGCAGGTTTGGGCAAAGATTAAATTTCTGAATTCTATGGATATCGGGTAACAATCGATGAAGGGATTGGAGGATTTTATGTGTTTTGATGGTGATCTCGGGACATGCAAGTTCTTCCCTGTCTTAACTTGAAATTGGAGGAGTATTTTAATCTAAAATTTTAATTGGAAATTGCTAACTCATGGATCCAATAGAACCGAAAATTTTGAGAAATTTTGAAGGATGTTAGCTTGCTCAATTAAATCGTTGAAGTGGCCTGACATGCAAACAAGAGTAAAAGAGAGTGCCGACTTTATATATATATATTGATAGACTACTTTGTATTTGATCAGAACCTTACTTATACTTAGTGTTTTAGTAAAATTTTTGGTAACCTAATAATATTTTTCTTTGGATCTGAAAAGTTTCTAGTAGTATTTCACGAGGATGGTATGAAAAAATTGCTGTATCACAATAGTTGTATAAAACAAGGCAAATTTTAAAGCCCTGATTTGGATTAATTATTTTACTACTAAGATATAAAATTAGCTCCTAAAATATGAAATTTTAGAAGTGGTGTGCGTTGCTTATTAAATCTAAATTGGTGATTTTAGGATGTTCTAGTAGGGAGAACTAAAACTTATGTTAGATTAGCTGGTAATGGTATCTGTTAGATAAGATAGGATCTTTAGCTTATGTTTTATAAATCACAAAACTAATATTATTTCTCTTGAGCCATTGCGATGTGAGAAGTACACCAAGGTTCTATCTTTGGTTTTAACATCTTTGGTCTTTCCTCTTCTTTATACTCTCTCATTTATATTTGTATGTACTGATGGGTATCATATAAACTGCCACGTATATGGAGAGAGAGACTAAGAGCCCCTTATATTTAGAGTGTCACAGTGATCCTTCCCATCAAGAGTCTTTGAGATATCCATTATTGATTCTTTATTTGATAGGTTATCATTTTGTATGCTTGTGAGGCTAACTATTCATGTGTGCGCACGCCTGCGTGCGTGCATGGGCGGTGGATTGCCGCATTCCTCGGCTCTAGTTTAGGTTTGGGGCGTGACAAGAGCTAGCTGAAAATATAAATTTAGACTATATAAATTTGATTTTTTTTTTTGGATGCAATGGGAGGTTATAAAACCTCATGGGAGAAATAAAAATATACAGGCTAGTGTCTAATAAATTGAGTATAAGTAGCATCAATTAGAACAAGAAACATGATACGTTGGGATAACTCAATTAAAGAATTGAAGGCCAAATTAGCATGCAAACTAGAAAAATGATCTGCTGATTGGTTGCCCTCTCTTAGCACATAGAAAATAAAAAATGAATGTATTATGGTGTAAAAGAAAGGGCATCATTAGTCCCACATTGGTTGTTTTCATGTAAGAACTTTGGTCATTTAGAGTCTCACGGTTTTGTCTTTTAAAAAGTACCTCACGTGAGAAGGATGATTCTTTCCTATATAAATTAGATTCTCTTTTGATTCCAACCAATATGAGACTAATGATGTCCTTGTTTTTATACCATAACATAGCTCCCTGAGTCAAGAAAAAATCTGTGTACTTCTGTGTTTAGGCGAAAGGAGCTCCACAGTCCATGGAGAGTGATGTCTTTTTTCTAGTATCATTTTTGGATTTCAGTGGATCTTGATCATTTTTCTCACGATTGTACTCTTTAAAAGATGGCTCATGTGGGAAGGATAGTCCTTTCCTATATTAAATTCTCTCTTTACTTTAATCAATGTGAGACCAATGATATTCTTTCTTCTATATCACAACAGAATGCAACATAGTAGCGCAATGCAAAATGTCAGGGAGTAGAAGATGAAGTGAAAAAGATGGACTAAAGGGCATGTCCAAATTCTTTTTAATACATTCTACTACTGTGAGTGAATCGCCTTCAAGGCAAACCTTTGTGTGTTTCAGATGTCGGATAGCCAATAGAAAATCTTCCCAAGCTGCTCGAAGTTCAGCTTGGAGTATCGAAGTAGTTTGAAACTTTCTTGATCCAGCATATAATACAAGGCCTGTTTCAACCCTTACGATATATAAAACCGACGCCAGCCTCCTCCCCTTTCAATGATGCATCAAAATTAACCTTTACGAAACCACAGGGTGGGGGTACCCAAGAAACAAACCTTGATGGAGGTAGTAATGAGCACCCCAAGCTGTCAGTATCCCAGTGCCGTAAGTACGTTGATATAGCTGTATAAATCGAATTTAAGACTCAGTAATTTGCTGGGTTGGATCATATATAAATAAGATGCTCAGACGGACATCCCAAGTTATCCAAGACCATGTTCGGTACTTAGACTAATGAAATTGATAGCGTCCCGTCGTTACTTCGTTCCTAAGGAAGCCCAGACAAGGCATTTAATTTTAAGAAACATCAATATCATAATGAAAATGCTTTGAGACTCCCGTAAATCATATAGAAAAAGTTCATCAGGCCCACAATCATTGACATGGCAACTTCACAACCAATCAATCTACCACCAAATTTGGCAACAAAGTCCGGAGTTACATCAAGCTTTCCGCCTGGCAAGTAGATTGTTCATGTACAGTTTATAACAGCTGTACAGGTATTACCATTTGGCACACCATGACATAGTAAAGAGTTTGCTCAGGATTGCCAACGAAGAAATGAGAAATTCGAGTCCAATTAAAAGATTCCCTAGATATTCAAGTGCGAACCCAATTTAACTTAAAAAAGTTACACCCCGTACTAATTATTCCATGTAGGACTGAATTTACATGTAATTCTCAACATCTTGTTCTCTCATAAAATTATAAAATCTAAAAGGTGAATCTTGATTTCAAGGCATTGCTATTGTTACATATAAAAAGGCCATAATGATATATGGGATGCTAGTTGGCTTTATCATCTAACAACTAAATAAGTAAAAAATATATTTTTCTTTTTGAAAATAACTTGCAAACCATAAATTTATAATTTAAAATTATTATTAATTATTATTTAAAAGAATAGATAGAAATTTTCTTATATTCATTTAATGAATGATGATTCGGATAACATTGCACGGTCTTGAAAGAAACAGCCTTGTAGAGACTGATTTGTATGTTTTTTCTTATTTTTTTTGCTAACTATCTTATTATTGAGACAGATTTTGTCATTGTAGTGATCCGACTATAAAACTATAAGTAGGAAGCAATTTTCTATCATCTTCCGTAGGATACTGCGATTTAGCTGTTGGGTTGCGTAGACCTCATCATTCATCGTATTTTCAGAATGGCAAATTTATTCGATCTTTCAGCGATGTTTTATTTTCTGACTCTTCCGAATGTATTCATATAAGATTTATACGAATACTTTATTTTTAACAAAAAAATAAAAAATAAATATTTAATAATTTGATATTATTTTAAAAGATTAAACAGATAGATAATTTTCAAAAATGAAATTGAAAAGTCCGACATATTTTGGATAGATTATATTTGTTGTTATCCGTCACCTTGGAGAATCCGGCACTGGCCCATATTTTGGATACCAAATCACGTCAAACCAATAATGTCAAAGCCAATCATTTTCTTATCAACACCCTAATCAGGCATCACAATCTAATTCACATTGTGGCTTTCGACAAGTTTTAAGCGGCCGAGTTGACTTTGACGGCGTTGAAGGTTGACAGGCCCCTAGTTAACTCCACCTCCCGGTGAGATTAACAAAACGGACCTCCGACATTCCTAGAGACAAGAGCCCATGCGTGAAAGCTAAGCAAAGGAAGATATGTTAATTATTGGTGAGGTAAGTGCGCATGGACATGACCAGAACCTAATCCTTTGAGTGGGGAAATTGTTCTCTCTTTCTTAGTGGGGGGAGTATTCTTTTCCTTTCCCCTGTTTCATGCATCAAAATAGTTTCATATTACAAGTACAAATATCTTCCAGTCATCATGAAGATTGAAGACATATTGGTTTGCAGCTCTCCATATATCATCACATCTTCTTCTTCTCTTAGGGAGAATGGAGGGAGCTAGTCCTGGTGTTGATGGAATCCAAGAGCTAGGACCCCAGGTTACAACATTGGGTCATCGCCATCAAGGTCGATGCAAGTACCGGGATATCTTCTTCGTATTGTAGCCATAGTTCTGTCATTCATATCAGCAATTGTGATGGGAGTTGCCAAGGAGGCTGTGACGGTCATCGTAAGCAATGATTTGGCGAGACAACTTATCCTGGCTCGATAAGTCCAGATACTCCTCTGCCTTTGTGTAAGCCCTTCTCCTTCAAACACACTCACCCCATATATATATATATATATATATATATATATATATATATATGGATTCATGTAATAATACATCCATGCTTAAACCATCTTCCACAATTTTTTGTGATATGGAACAATCATTGTTTGAATTTCACAACTACCAAGTCAAACCCAATTCAATTTTTTTTTTTTTTTTTTTTGAATGAAAGGGAGGTAGGGAGAGTCATCTGGCTTTTATTTAGAAAAAAATTACAGGATAGAAGATAGAAGGTTTAAAGAAGTTATATTACAGCTGGTATATATATGAACAAGATTAAAAAAAAAAAAAAAGAGAAAAGAAAAAGTATGTTAGCCTTCATGAAGATCTTCACCAATTCAAACTAACAAACTCTAGAATTGTTAGCATACATAATATCTTATTTCGAAGGATATTGGCTGATTAACTGGTTGAGATTGTAACTTATAGGTTTCGAAAATAAGTCTAGACTCTGATTTTGCAGTCATGAGATCAATCAAGACTACAATTTTAGTTTAATTTAGGTTACATTAAATTGGGGATTCACTGCAAATTATGGGTTGAGTTTGGGTTTGATCGAACCTCAACATAGAATCCATGCCGGCCCTGGGGCGGGTCAAAGGGGCGACCGGCCCAGGCCCCTATTTTTTTTTTTTGTCAGGCGCCTGTCTTTAATACGAAGGGTAAAGCCATCAGCACACTAGTATAAAAGATGATTGTGGATAAGTAATTAAAGCTTCTAGTGCAGGATAGATGCTCGAGGAAAATATCATACCCTGACATAGAGCGGCCTCATAATTTTTTTTTAAATTTTCTTCTTTTGCTTTCATGATTCGATTGTTTTCTTTTTAAATTTTGGCTGACTCGTATGGAAGGAAGAATGGGATGATTGTGGATAACTAAAACTTCTAAGTGCGTGCCGTGTGGATGCTTGGAAAAATAGCAAATGCATGGCATAAAGCAGTCTCGTACTTGCCCTTCTTTTCATTTTCCTTTTTCTCCATTTGATTGTTCTATTTCCCAAATGGCTACTGAAAACTACATTCAGCAAGTTACCGTCAACACGCATGTAAAAGCAGTCCTGTTTTCTTTTTTCCCTTGGTCGAGGGACGCCGTTTGGCTCCACCGGACTAAAACTCCTATCAAGCTGATGCGAAATTTTTTGGTTAGACCAGGTTTACCAATGAGTAGGTGGAACAGTCCAATACGAATAAACATGTACAAACATGTTTTTCCCCTTTCATCTTTTTGTTTACCTTTATATGTGTTAGCTTGTGGTTGAACCGGTCCGCCTCTAAGCTGCTGAACCTAGCCTAACAAATAATTTCTTCCAATCTGATGGAGCTTTTAAACCAAGAAAGCAAGACGCAAGTTACAGAGAAATTCATTGCATCAGAACATCTGGCTAGCACCGGGGTTGTCCTTGGATTCGTGAAATGTCGATCTCACGATTGGTGGCAAAATGGGCGATCGCTCATGATTTCTGGAAATTTAGCGGTTCTTCCTGACAGTGATGAGGCCCTGGGTACAGTGGTGAGGCCTTTGGTACAGACAGGCCCCAGGTCTAAAAATATCAGGACCGGCCCTGATAGAATCTGGGTTGGATTGATTAGGATGTCCAATATCCCAATACATCCATCCTAGGAGGAGGCCAATTTACCCAAAACTTTATCCAATCTGAATTCAAAAGGAGTCAGCAAAATGCTTGCCCCAAGCTAATTGGACAAAGCTAGATATGCAGGTAAGGATTGCATCCCTTGTTTACATGCCTAGTTCTAGATATCCACTCAAGAACTGCAGCATTTATCTTGATGTTCTTATTCTAGTTGCACCTTTGCATGATTTCAACAGTCTGTTCTTTTGTCTGGTTTTATGGCAGAAGCTAACTAAGTTCTTCTTTATCCTTGGTCTTTTACCATTAACAGTACCTTATTGTGGTTAATGTGATTGTGCTCATCTACTCAATAATCTCTCTGGCAACTGGCTCTTCTAAATAGAGGTGGCTCAAGGAGAATAGCTATGCACTTGTCCATTGCCGATTTGGTCATGGTGGTTCTCCTCTTCTCAAGTACTGGTGCAGCAGCTGCGATCAGTGTCGTCGCCGACAAGGGGCTACCACGATATGCTTGGCCCAAATTTTGCTATGTCTTCATACATTCTGCGGGCATATTAAGGCCTCCATCGTCTTGTCGATGTTCGCATCATTGGCTTATTTGCTACTAGTTGTACTTTGGATCATTGACCTCCACCTGCGGTCTTAATAGATTTTTGATCAGTTTGGTGATAGATAGACAAACATTTTTAAGTTCAATGTACAGTTTAATCGAAAAAAGAGTGTGATTTCTGATCGTTTTTTTGGAATATTGTATTGGTCATGCCTTAGTTTATCATAAGACTGGTGAAACTGCAATAGAATTGAGATTTGTGAATAAAGAATTTTATAGTTAAATCGAGTTCTTACCGAAACAAACGTTTAAGAATATTATGCTCGAATGGGTTTTGCTATGGTACTCCTTCATTCCGTAGCTTTTTCCTGCGCTCTTATGGTGATCCATTATTGCAAAATGAACAACCAAGATGGCATTTTGATTCCATTGCTTTGGTGAGGGCAAGGGAGGACATCGCAAAGAGAGCTACCTCCTTTGCTGCTTGCTCATAATGTTTAGCAATTGAAAGCTATACTCATATTGTACGCCCCCGATCCGAGATTGTGAATCAAGGGTCATGGCAACTGCCGCATACTCATAGAAAACTCTTCCCATAAGCATGCAAGGCATCTTATTATGCTATCTAAAATAACAGTAGAATAATTAGTCAATAATTTAAATCCAAAACATAACTATCTAAATTTCTTCTTTAATATCTTAATAAATTCAACAATAATTCATAGTCTTACATCAAATTCAATAAGACTTTCACCTAATTAAAAATATGGAGATTCTGCTTCTGATCACTCTTCCATTCATATCTTGTATCATCTTAATTCCTCAACATCTGTAAAAACAGTAAAATAGGAGGTAATGAGCTAGACAGTCAGTAAGCAATGATCACTTTCAACAGATTTCATCAGACATTTAAGTAAATAATCATTTTATAGAAATAAGCATATCGAGTTCATTAATTCGAAATCAATTTCCAATTATGCAATATAGTTCATGCCAATTTATTTCTTTTTCAAAATTTAAGTTTCTTTCGAGATTTCAATTTCTTTCGTTCTTTAATTTTTTTCGTCAACCATGAGCTATGACCACATTTTTCCTGTGCAGGATATAACACCGGTATCTTCTTGCGGTGAGCTGCGAATCAATCTGGCAGCAAAGTCTTTTAGAATCGCTGGTCTCTCTAGCGGTTTGTCGCTGGTCTCTCTGACGACGTAAACCTCAGGACAAATCAATTGTCAACGTATATGTCCCCATTAGCAGAGTCCTTTACATAGTCAGGTTGTCAATTCATATTGTTCTTATATCAGAATTCTTCATAAATCATATTTCATATTCTAATTTCGATAATAAAATATATATCATGTAGTATCGAAATCAATTAAAATAATGCATCATGAAATCAATATGTTCAATCATGCTTCATCATAACATTTCAAATAAAATATTTTTTATAACAAAATATCATTCATACCAATTTATGTATCGTTTCACAAATCATGTCAGAAAATATATTATAATTTACCGATAAATTTAGAAAAAATGAAACATTACTTACTCGAACGCATTCTAATAAATCCACATAATTCTATAAATTTTTTTTCAAAAATTTTGTTCGTAGATCATATTGCGATATTCCATGATCAACATCCACAATCCTATATAGAATCAATTTCAATAATTAGAAAGAATACGAATACCATATTCAACGGTTAGTTGGGTCCGATCATCTAATTTCATCTAATCAAAATCTAATTAGGACCTAAACGATCCAAAGTTTGACGATCCGAGATTTCTTCATCGATTTCATAAAATCAAGTAGAGAGAGAAATCAAGAGAGAGAATCATGAGGTACAATTCGAATTGATCAGGTGACACAATCCAACATTATGATTGGTCCAATATCTCGAGTGGAGAATCAATATATCAAATGATGATTAAATCGGGATCATGGATAATTTAAATTGATAAATATGGATCTGATCAAGGTAAGTACCAGTACACTGTCCTTCAACCATGGATCAGGGTTCTTCATTAAAATCAGATCAGAACTATTAAAAGAAATTTTTTCATTCACTAATCTTTTTAGAGAAGAATCAATCAAGAGAGAGAATATTTTAGAGAGAAAAAATTTTAGAGAGAGAAAATTTTTAGAGAGAAAAAAACTCATCTTGGATTCTTCAGACAATATGATTCAACAATCCGATCGATTAGATCAAATCATGCTGAAATTATCATATAGATAATTCAATAAAATCATAAAAAATAGAATCTTAAAAATACCTAATCTGATCAAAGTGGATGTCGGTGTACCGTTCGGTGATCACAGATCAAAAATCCATCACTAGGATCATTTAAATTCATCATCATTCTTCTCAAGATTTTAGAAATATTAGGAGAGATAAATAACCTAGAGAGAGAAAGTAGAGAGAGAAGTTTAATTTTAGAGAGAGAAAATACTAGTTCAAGCTGAAGAGAGAGAAACTCTCTTTCTCATATTTTATTATTTATATCATTATTTATTAATTAATTTAATAATTTTTTTTTCTTTTTCTTCACGGAAGAGAGAGGAGAGAAAATCCTATTTATTATTATTATATTTTTTCTTCTTCTTTTTCTTCTCTTTTTTTTTTCTTTTTCTTTTTTCTTTTTTTTTTCCTTCTTCTTTTTCTTTTTTTTTTCTTTTTTTTTCCTTTTCTTTTTTCTTTTCTTTTTCTTTTCTTCTTCCCACGGTTTCCTTTGAGCCGAAACAGGGGACCTCACGATCCCCTTGATTTAGTCGGCCAGCCGATGGTCGATCGGCACGAGGCTGGCTAGCGACAAAAGGGCGACGAGGCGGCTCGGAGGGATCCAACGGTGGTCGGCGGTGACCACCGATGTCGAAAATCGAAGAAAATGGGCAAAATAGATGTTTCTTCCACAACAAAATCGGGCGACTCCGGTCGCCGGCGAGCATGCACACCGGCATGGGAAGAAAAAGGGAGGAGAGAGGGAAGAGAGGATGCTCACCTTCGACGCCGGTGAGGCTTTCCGATGAGAAATTGGACGGGCACAGGTCGGTCTCCCGATGGTTTTTCGGCGATTGCCGCGACTGGACTTAGGATCTTCAGTGAGAGGGAGAGAGGAGGGTTCTCCTCCTTAATAGAGCCAGAGGGGGGCTCTTTCCAATCTGATTGGGAGCTGGCGAGAGAGAGAAGAGACTTTGGGAGTCTTCTCCCCAGTTTTTCTTCTTTTTTTTTCATTTGAGTTTTGTGGGCTGGGTTTGTTACATGGGCCGGGCCGGGCCATGACATTCTTCCCCTCTAAAAAAATTTCATCCTCAAATTTTTTTTTTGCTTGAGTCTTCATAGTTTCTTACTTGAATCTCATCCACAAATATTTCAATATTCTAATTCTTGATATAAAATTCATTCTTAAATCATTTCATAAGGAAAAATCAATACATCAAATATTGATCTGAAACGGAACCATTCATTTCTTATTTATCAAGATCAATATCTTAAAGATTTTCAATGTTTCAAGATTTCAAATTATGATCTCATTTTCTGTAAAAATTAATGTTCAATATCTCATGACTCAATTAAATCAAATCTATCTCTTGTGAATAGAAGAAGGTCAATGTCTCTATTCTTGCATAAGAACTTCATTCATCATCATTCATATTTATTTATTTTTCAAAATATTAACCACTCTTAATTTCAACCCATCATAAGATAGAAAAACATACTTCTATGAATCATTTGATGATATCTAATCAATCAAAATTTAAAAATATTTTCTCTTATTCATACTTTCAAAGGTTGAAGATTTATCATTTCAATCTCATTCTCGAACTTTTGATATTTAATTCTCGATGCAACTTCTCATTAATCATTTATAAAGATCAATATCACCAATGTTGATTAGAATTAATATCACTATTTCTAGTCATCGAAATTTTCTTACTCAAACCTCAAACTCTTAAATATTCTAATTCTTGAAGCAAATTTTATCATTAAATCATTTCATAATAAAAATCAATAACTCAAAAATTGATCTAAATCAAAACTATATTTTTCTTATAATCAAAATCAATGTCTCTATTTTAAGTAAGTATATCAATTTACTTTATCTAAATATAACTACTCTTAATTAATCGATTCATTATCAAATTAAATTATAAATAACTCTAATTTATCTTTTGTAAAATAATCGTCAATATCAATAGATAATCTCAATCTTTTCCATTCAGTCAGAGAAATAATAATGATCAAAAGAGTTTTAACTTCAAATTTTTTATACCCTGGAGATAAATATTTGAGTATAATAATCTAAGATCAAAATTATTATTCAATAAACAATCTCAATTCTTCTAATAATAGAGAATTATAAAATTCAATTCTAGAATAAAAAAAAATTTATCTCAAAATATTCTAAATCTAAAATAAAAAATCAAGGTCCCACTCATCCTAAAATCAGGATGCTAAATATTTTTTAGCATAGTAGGTGGAAGCACTACTTTTAAAAATCATATTAGGATATCTAAAATAATTCAAAATTTTAAAATATTATTTTTTCTAATATCAAATAAATTTTTTATATCAAACCATATCATCTATCATAATTCTTTAACTCAAAGGGTCAACATTCCTAACTTACTCAAAGTAATCCAGATTACCATGCTTCCGCTGCGCACTCTGATCTAACAATCAAAATTTTTAGGTTCATCAAAAAAAAATTTGATCAAATTATTTCTTTATCTTATCAATAGAAAAGATCTAAAATTTTAAATTTCAATTGAAGTCAAAGATTAACTTTCGATCTCATTCGTACTTTTACTGGTGTACAATAATCTTGATTAATCCTTGAGTCCAATATCATATTTAAACCATTATGTAGATTTACTATAATCAATATGAATCAAATCTTAATTCTCATATCAATTCAATTGATAATTTTCAAATCAAAATCTTTATAAGTCAAATCAACGAGAAAATCCTTCGATGCTCCACAAATTTGGACATAATCTGAATATATAAGAACTTCAAATCATTATTTTTTTCTAAAATTTTTATAATCAGATCTTTAATATCTATCAGTATCTTTTCACAATAATCATACAAGCCTCAAAAATCAAATCTCCATTTAATAGTAGATTCAATTAGGGACCTCGTTAACAAAAGCTAAGGAACTCCATATCAATTTCTAAATCCAAATTTCTAAATTATAAATTCACATAATTTTGATAATTTAAATAAATATAAATTAGATCTTTTATCTTAATCTAAAGATATTAATTTTTTATTAACAACCTCAACAATAATATCAGAAAATCTCTTGATCAACTTAGATACAAATATTTAAATTGAAATTTCATACACATCATGTAGTCTCCAAGAGACATAATAAGATCCATTATTTAGATCTAAGGATGATGATTAAAGCTTTCAATACGATGAATATCCTACAATCTCAAATCAATTTCATCAATAAGAAATAGGCTTCTTTATAATATCTTCAAATATGCATACATCCTAATATGCCACTTTATATATGATCCACATACCAAGTTCACTTTCGATAAATATTCCAATCAAGCACCATAAAAAAAACTTTCTTAGCCCATTCTGGAACAACATTTTATTATCAAATCTTTATCTTGCCAATAATAGTCAACTTCTCAATTAAAAGTAATATCATAGTATTATTCTCACATCGAATTTGAACTTACGATTCACTTGAATAACTAATGATCAAATTAATAACTATAATGCATAATAAAATTTTATGTCAATCCTTTTATAATTACTTTCAATCAAAATCTAACTAATCATATCATGATCAATAGATCATCCATCATATTTCAAATTCTATATGTCATAATCTCTTGTGATCCTTTCATACATAATCTTAATGTTTAATCAAAATTTATAAATATTTCTCCCACTACAATCATCAAAGATCTACACTATAATATCCTTAGTGTCTATCCACTTACACCTATTCTATATCTGATTCTATGTTTCATAATTTATCCACTTATGCTCTGATACCATATTAATTGTCACGCCCCCGATCCGAGATTGTGAATCGAGGGTCATGGCAACCGTCGCATACTCATAGAAAACTCTTCCCATAAGCATGCAAAGCATCTTATCATGCTATCCTAAAACAACAGTGAAATAATTAGTCAATAATTTAAATCCAAAACATAACTATCTAAATTTTTTCTTTAATATCTTAATAAATTCAACAATAATTCATAGACCTTACATCAAATTCAATAAGACTTTCAACCTAAATTAAAAATATGAAGATTTTGCTTCTGATCACTCTTCCATTCATATCTTGTATCATCTTAATTCCTCAACATCTGTAAAAACAGTAAAATAGGAGGTAATGAGCTAGACAGCCTAGTAAGCAATGATCATTTTTCAACAGATTTTATCAGATATTTAAGTAAATAATCATTTATAAAAAATAAGCATATCGAGTTCATTAATTCGAAATCAATTTTCAATTATGCAATATAGTTCATGTCAAATTTATTTTTTTTTCAAAATTTAAATTTTTTTCGAGATTTCAATTTCTTTCATTCTTCAATTCTTTTCATCAACCATGAGCTATGACCATATTTTTCCTATGGCAGGGTCATAACACCGCGTATCTTCTTGCGGTGAGCTGCGAATCATCTGGCAGCAAAATCTTTCGGAACCGCTGGTCTCTCTGGTGGTTTGTCGCTGGTCTCTCTGACGACGTAAACCCTCAGAACAAATCAATTGCCAACGTATATGCCCCCATTGGCAGGGTCCTTTTACATAGTTAGATTGTCAATTCATATTGTTCTTATATCAGAATTCTTCATAAATCATATTTCATACTCTAATTTTGATAATAAAATATATAATCATGTAGTATCGAAATCAATCAATATAATGCATCATGAAATCAATATATTCAATCATGCTTCATCATAACATTTCAAATAAGATATTTTCATAACAAAATATCATTCATCCAATTCATGCATCGTTTCATAAATCATGTCAGAAAAATATATTATAATTTATCGATAAATCTAGAAAAAGTAAAATATTACTTACCTCGAATGCATTCCAATAAATCTACATAATTCTATAAATTTTCTTCTAAAAATTCTGTTCGTAGATCATATTGCGATATCCCATGATCAAACATCCACAATCCTATATAGAATCAATTTCAATAATTAGAAAGAATACGAATAACATATTTCAACGGTTTAGATTGGGTCCGATCATCTAATTTCATCTAATCAAAATCTAATTAGGACTTAAACAATCCAAAGTTTGACTATCAGATCAAATCAGATTCGAAGTGATAGGATCGAGGTTTCTTCATCGATTTCATAAAATCAAGTAGAGAGAAAAAATCAGAGGAGAGAGAATTTATGAGGTACAATTTGAATTGATCAGGTGACACAATCCAACATTATGATTGGTCCAATATCTCGAGTGGTGAAATCAATATGATCAAATGATGATTAAATCGGGATCATGGATAATTAAATTGATAAATATCGGATCTGATCAAGGTAAGTACCAGTACACTGCCCGACAACCATGGATCAGGGTTCTTCATTAGAATCAGATCAGGACTATTAAAAGAAATTTTTTCATTCACTAATCTTTTTAGAGAGAGAATCAATCAAGAGAGAGAATATTTTAGAGAGAAAAAATTTTAGAGAGAAAAAAACTCATCTTGAATTCTTCAGACAATATGATTCAACAAATCCGATCGATCAGATCAAATCATGCTGAAATTATCATATAGATAATTCAATAAAATCATGAAAAATAGAATCTTAAAAATATCTAATTTGATCAAAGTGGATGTCGGTGTACCGTCCGGTGATCACAGATCAAAAATCCATCACTAGGATCATTTAAATTCATCATCATTCTTCTCAAGATTCTAGAAAATCTTAGGAGAGAGAAAGTAGAGAGAGAAAGTTCAATTTTAGAGAGAAAAAATACTAGTTCAAGCTGAAGGGAGAGAGGGAAGAGAGAGAAACTCTCTTTCTCATATTTTATTATTTATATCATTATTTATTAATTAATTTAATAATTTTTTTTCTCTTTTTTTTTTCTTCGTAGAAGAGAGAGGAGAGAAAATCCTATTCATTATTATTATATTATTATTTTTTCTTCTTTTCTTCTCTCTTTTTTTTCTTTTTCTTTTTTCTTCTTATTTTTCTTTTCTTTTTTTCTTTTTTTTCCCTTCTTCTTTTTTCTTTTCTTTTTCTTTTTCCTTCTTCTTCCCACGATTTTCTTTGGCCGAAACACGGGACCTCACAATCCCCTCGATTTAGTCGGCCAGCTAGCGGTCGATCGGCACAAGACTGGCCGGCAAAAAAAGGGCGACGACGGGCGGCTTGGAGGGATCCAAACCGATGGTCGGCGGTGTCCACCGACGTCGGAAAATCAAATAAAAATGGGCAAAATAGATGTTTCTTCCGCAACAAAATCCGGCGACTCCGATCGCTGGCGAGCGTGCACACCGGCATGGGAAGGAAAGGGGAGAAGAGAGGGAGGAGGAGGAGGCTCACCTTCGACGCCGGTGAGGCTTTCCGATGAAAAATTGGACGGGCACAGGTCGGGTCTCCGTGGTGGTTTTCTGGCGATTGCCGCCGACTGGACTTAGGATCTTCGGTGAGAGGGAGAGAGGAGGGTTTTTCTCCTTAAATAGAGCCAGAGGGGGGCTCTTTCCGACTCCGATTGGGAGCCGACGAGAGAAGGAAGAAGACTCCCGAAGGGAGTCTTCTCCCCCGTTTTTCTTCTTCTTTTATTTTTTTTTTATTTGAGTTTTGTGGGCTGTGTTTGTTACATGGGCCAGGTCGGGTATGACACATATATCAGCAAGTCCGCACTCTCTTGGTCTTATGGCCAAGAAACCTGGTGCAAGTAATGCTCATGGGCATGGGGTAGCTCAAAAGAGCACCCAATAGCACTAATTTGTGCTTGACCACAATAATTTGCATCCATCACAATCATGTGGATCCACTCTTTAAGCATGCCATAAAAAATATCCCACTTCTGCATATAAAACTTATGGATGTTTGAAAACCTTGTGAAACCGCTCCAAATGGACCAACGGGACTTTTTTTCTCTTTTTTTTTTTTTGGTAACAAATGGACCAACGGGACTTGAACGTACAACTTTACCCTCGTACAAGATAAGCCATCTTACCTAGAAGTAATTGACCCTATAATTAATTTATTAACTCGAACGGCTTTTCTAAGTTGCTTCAAACCTGAATGATTAATGTGAAAGCCAACCAGATTTTGATACTTCAAAGGGTGCCTCAGGTTAAGAATGTGATTTAGAAACTTGATACGGATTTCCATATTGGAATTCTCTGAGATGAGCGATCTCTAAGCAGGATATCTCATTCTTCCTTTTGCTTTTTCTAAATCCTGCAGTGAACTTTTAAAAGACCAGCAAATCACAAATTTACCTTGCAAGGCCATCCTTATCCCCATTCTGCAGCAGCCATTGCACAACAACGCATAGCTCATATTGGATGTCTACTTGTTTCCTTTGGGGAATGGGAAAAAAAAAAAAATATCCACTTGGTTGAGAGATTAATCCGAGTCCTCATGGTGAAGAACTTCAATGGCATGTTACATGGTTTACCTAGTTCAATTTGCTTATATAGCATGTTATTTAGGTGGACGACCGCCTTGAATTGTGGAGCCAATCATGCATAATAAGAACATTATTGCTTTATATTTAAGACTAAGAGATCTAGCTAGCCGATTCTTTCGAGAAACCTGCAGGTTGATGCAAATATTTTTCATGTTCGAACAAATTGAAGTAACCAAGCTCTCTCCTATTTTAGATTAACCTGCCGACTGGTCCGTGTCACAAGTTTCTAAGGAATGGATAAACAATGCTGGAGATTTGGCTCTACCAAGTTTTGTATGGCTTGGAATTTGCTTCAAGTCTTCTTCCTTGGACCATCCCAAGTCTTCTTCCTTGGCCTCTTCCTTTGGATTCCCATTGACCCACAGTTCAAAGATAATAATCCCATTGACTTCCAAACCATCCAAAGCCAACCATATAATCCCTAATTCACACATAGCTTCGACATATCATTTCTAGGTGTTAGGTTGACTTTGATCATGTTGCGCCGTTGTCTGACTTTTGACTCCAGTTATAACAACCCTCTTATGAGAGTACCAAACAGAACTAATTATAGTCTCCCATGACTCCATGAGAAGAAAAATAAGGATCAAGGAATGTCAATGATGAGAGGTATAAGTTGATTGCGGCGATGAGATACTAGATTTTGGTGCTGCAGCCAATAAGTTTGTAACGTTATCGGGTGGGTTGGTAGGATGCTGCACTCCAACTTTATCTACCTAGCTTTTGCTATATATGAGTTCATCCTCTTCTTTTCTTGAACACAGGCAGTGTTACATTTCTCATTTCCATCTTTATCATCTCATTCTTCCTTGTATCTCCCTCTCTATCTCTAAGTTAGGAAATGGAGTCCGGCCAGTCCATGCCTGGATTTGATGGAACACAAGTGGTTGCAAACCGAGCATACAATGCTGCAGCAACATCGTCGAGACCAGTGAGACTGACTGGTTACATTCTGCGCGGTGTTGTGATACTTTTAACCTTCATTTCTGCCATTGTGATCGGTTCTGCCAAGGAAGATGTTACATATATTGTTCAAAATGATAATTCTATCGGTACAAGTTCCTTCCATGTATTGATCAAGTCGACCTACTCTGCTGCATATGTGTGAGACTTCTTTTGCATTACTTCATCCAGACACACACAAACATCATAGCATTGTGTATATCTCATGCTTGCTTTTAGCCATGGCTGGTGGCTCCAATATAATTGATTGCATGGTATTGCATTGCCCATGCTTGTTGGATTAAATTATGGTGGAGTAAAATGTGAATTCTACTAGAGCCAAGTTTGCAAATATTCAACTGTATTCAAGCATACTTCTTCACTGCAAGTGATGCATAGATATGCAGAGGGGAGTCCCATCATGTTGCCACCCCTCATGACTTGGAATGAGAAAATTCTAATTACTGATATCCCTACCATGCAGTACACTTTGGAGTGAGTCCACGGTGGTGTTGGACTCCTTGTTTTAATTTTCCAAACGCCCCTTTAATCACGGTGGCATAGAACTCTTTTGGTATCATGATTTAGACCCATGGAAGTACTTTTTAAATCCTAATGAAGACCCGTCGAACGAGGTTTCAAATTGCACAGTCCTTGTTTAACCACCGTGAGATAAACAGAGAGGTTCCGTAGTTTGATGTTTGATGTATAACAGGTTTTAGACCATATTTATTTCATATATTACCAATTTCAAAGTCAGATTTGTGATTTTTTAATGTTTGATGTTTGACAAAAGCTACGGTGATGTGTGTTTAATCCTACATTAATTGTCCGTGGGAAAAATTTTGGATACTCATAAAGAACTCGGAAATCCAAATAAAATCCTCTGCAAACCTTTTGGGATGACTTCTTAGGTTATTACTTGTATATTTAATAGTTTACAAATTTAAAGTTCGAGCTTTGAGCTTGAGTCAAATTGGGCCGACGTGGTCTAGATTGTGTCATGAGGTTTATCAAATATTCTTCTTTTTATTTCCATGAAAAGGCTGAAGCACTGAATTTTTTGGCCTGAACTTTACATGGGTAATTACTAATCTGATTTCAATCTTCTTTTTATCTGCCATGTTTTGCGATGCACAGGTACTTCATAGTGGCCAATGTGCTCGTATTCTTCTACACTCTGATATCCCTAGTGATATCACTTGCAAACAGATCTGGCTCAAGTATCATGCAGCTGCCCTTGAACATTGCTGATATATTGATGGTGGTTCTCCTCTTCTCAAGCAATGGAGCAGCGATCGCAATTGATATTGTGGCTGAACATGGGCAATCACACTTTGGATGGGCTAAATTTTGTGATGATTTTTATAAATTTTGCAGTCGTATTACGGCATCCATTGTGCTGTCGATGATCGCTTCTCTAGCTTACACGATCCTCATCATACTCACAATGATTGGTCTTCACAAGAAGTCTCAGTAACATTTGAAATCAGTGATTTTATCTAGGTTTGCTTATCTATATGTTTTATTGATTGCAGAAGAGAAGTGGAATTGTATTGGAAAATATTGTGTTAAGTATTATTTATTCTTTTTTTGCAGTTTGTCAAAATTGGGTGTAACGTTGCATTAATAAATTATCCCACTTCTGCACGTAAAACGCATGGATATGTCTGAAAACTTTGTGAAACCTATCCAAATGGAATACCGAGACTTGAACATTCTCCTTTTCCTCTCTACTAGATTGGCCGTCTCGCCTAGAAGTAATTGACCATATAATTTATTTACTTCAGCAAACTTTTCAAGTTGGTCCAAACCTGATAACTGCGAAGGCAAAGCAGATTTTGATACTTCAAAGGGTGTCTCAGGTTAAGAATGCGACCTAAAAACTTAATATGGATTTCCATAGTGGAATTCGGGATGATGCTCTGAAATGAGCAATCTCCAAGCAGAGTATCTCATGAATGCAGATTCTATGAATCATATCTCATTCTTCCTTGTTTTCAGATTTTCTGCAGTGGAGATCTCTAGTTTAAGTTTTGGCCTTTTGGGTGATTCATTCCCAAGTCTTTTGCCATAGTAATTAACAAAAAGAGCCCCCCTCCTTGCATGGATTAACCAATTAATGATTAAAATAAGAGTGAATAGGGATCCATAAATTTCAACTTAAGGCTTAATCAGTAATGTTCCACATCATTATCATTTTCCTCCGAAACTATATTCTTTACATGGCTTGTTGCTTGTTGGTTAAACTTTGTAAAAGATTGGCAAAGCACAAATTTACTTTGCAAGGTCATCCTTATCCCCATTCTGTAGTAGCCATTACACAACGTTGCATCGCTAATATTGGATGTCCACTTGTTTTCTTCGAAGAAAAAAAAAAAAAATAAAAGAAAAGAAAAATCCACTAGGCTGCGGGATTAAGCTAAAGTCCTCATGATGAAGTACTTCAATGGCATGTTAGATGATTTACCTAGTTCAAGTTGCTTACATAGCATGTTATTTAGGGAGAGGAACATGTTGGATTAATTATCGAGCCAACCATAATGACAACATTATCGCTTTATTTATTTTTAAGACTAAAAGGTCTAGATGGCTCATTCTTTCAAGGAACCTGCAGGTTGATGCAAGCATACTTCATGCTTGAACAAATTCAAGTAATCAAACCATCTCCAATTTTAGATTAACCTGCCGACCACTCAGTCTCACAATTGTTTGTATGAACTGGATAACAATGTTAAAGATTTGGCTCTACCAAGTTTTGTATGGCTTGGAATTTGCTTCAACTCTGCCAGCTCTGTCCCTTTGGACCCTCCCAAGTCTTCTTACTTGGTCTCTTCCTTGGGTTCCCGGTGACCCACAGTTTGAAGATAATAATCCCATCGATTTCCGAACTATCCAAAGCCAAACCATATACTCCCATTTCACGCAATGCTTAATTGACACGTCATTTCTAGATGCTTGGTTGGCTTTGACCATGCTACGCTGTTCTCTGACTTTTGACTCCGGTTATAATCACCCTCCCGTGAGAGTACCAAACTCGATCTTAGAGTCTCCCATAACTGCGTGGAGAGGAAAAAAGGATCCAGGAACGTCAATGATAGGAGTGGTACGTTCACTGCGGTGATCAGATACAAGAGTTTTTTTTTTTTTTTTTTTTCTTGGTAGAAATCAGATACAAGATTTTGGTACGCAAGCCGCCAACTTTGTCCCCCCATTGGTAAGGTATTAGTATGCTGCACTCCAACTTTATCTTCCTAGTTTTTGATATATAAGTTCTCACCTTCCTCTCTTCTTGAACAAAGGCATCATTACATTTCTCATTTCATTCTTTCTCATCTCATTCTTCCAAGCATCTCCCTCTCTATCTCTAAGTAAGGTAATGGAGTCTCAGTCCAATCCTGGATTTGATGGAACACAAGGGGCTGCAAACCAAGCACGCACTGTTGCAGCATCATCGTCGAGCCCTGTAAGATTACCTGGTTATGTTCTGCGTGGTATTGCGATCGTTCTGACGTTCATTTCTGCGATCGTGATGGGTGTCGCCAAGCAGGATATTACATGGATCGTTCAAAGTGATTCTACTACTACAAGTTCCTACAATGCATCAATCAAGTCAATCTACTCTGCTGCATATGTGTAAGCCTTCCTTTACATTACTTCATCACGCAAACATCTAACATTGGTGTATGTCTCATGCTAGCTTTGAGTCATGGCTTGTTGCTCCACTATAATTGTCCCTCCCCGATGGATTGAAAAAGGGTTGAGTAAAATGCGAAATTCTATTAGATGATACTATATTGGAAGAAATGCATAGATACAAACAGAGGAGTCCCATCATGTTGCCATCCTCATGACTTGCACGCATTTTGAAATGAGAAGACTCCTATTACTGATATATATGTATCCTCTAAATTGCAGACTGCCAAATGCCCAGTTGACAAGTTTGCTAGTATATTGAGGATTAATACTACATTTAGTCACTCGCATGGAAATTGCTCCCTTGTTTGTATGTAAAACTTTTTTCCCAATCATCTATAGGCTTGTAGTGGTAGATAACTTCACTATATGCCCGGTTCCATGCATAACTACTGGAAAGGAGCACTTTGAGTGAAACTGGAGTATTCTCTCTTCGGGCTCTTCTGGCCCACATACATTAATATATATTATTCAAATTCATTAAATAGTTTGGTGCCTAATTAACCCTGATATGTGGACCAGCTGTAGCCCTGTCCCCTCTTTGTTGGAAGATGAGTACACATCAGGGAATCCGCCAACGAGAGCCCAACCACAAGAGGCTCATACAGGAAGCAATCAGCCCATAGCCCAATATCGAGACCACAGCCTATTATTCAAACGAGAAGTCGCACTTGGATAGGCCAGAAGGGAGCTGCCACAAGCAGTTATCCAGCTCCCTACCATCCCTTGAACCATTATAGGTCTTGGTTTCAGGTGTCCCTGGCCAAAGGTATCCTTTTCTGGAATCGACGAAGAATCTGGGAAAGAGCAGCGAAGGAACGTGACGAGCAAATTCTCGTCGATGACTACCAGATGCTCATCCTAGAGTTCAATGTAGCGAAGTCTTTTCCAAAGAAAAGTTCCATGTTTCCTAGCTCTCATTTGCTACTTTTCATAGCTAACTGCCCAGAAAGAAAGTTCTTTTTTAGAAAGATTATCCTTGTCTCTGTTTATGTTTCGGATTGGAACAAATCACTATAATTCGTCCGCACCTATATAAATTAGGAAATAGTATATATCCTCTATATAGATCATAGGATCACTCTATGAATAGGTCAATTCTCTTTCTTTTGGACGTAGGTGTCTCTAAAAGGCTATTAAGAGTCTCCGACGTTCGCGAGCTACGTGCTGGCACTCAATCAAGTAGTAGCGTTGGCACGTCACTCGGCTCCTGGGCTCACTTCGATGGCAATTTTTGATATGGAAAAAAAAAAAATAGCTTTAGTGCTGCATGTCATATGAAGATTGATGCTTCTTTACACCACGATCCGACCATGTTTTGCAAAGACCACATGATTTGCACCAATCAATTCATATCATTATTGAGATCCATGGTCGTTCTTTTTTTTCTTTTTTCGATCGAATAGTAGTTCTCTTTAGACAACTAGGTCATCTGCAATGTGGCCTGCTGTGCATCTTTGATGGCCGCCATCAAAAGATGGACGATCGTCAAATGATGCATGCTGTGTACGACACGGATGTGCTCATGGACTGTCTTATTTGATGATCATCCATCTCTTGATGGTGGTCATTTATAAACTGTATAGTATTTTATGATGTTGCCCGTATGTACCATAAAAGATCCGCGCTCTTTTTTAAATCCCAACGAAGACTCCTCGGACAAGGTTTCAGACTCCACAGTCCTTGTTCCACCACCTTGAGACAAACCGTGCTCTCACCCTTGGCCACTTGTTTGGACTGGTGAAAGATGGTTGGCGTGATATGAAACTGCTGTAATTAATCTTGACTTTGCCATTGTTTTTCTCCAGCAATTCACTCTCCATGTGCTAGCTGAGTCATCTTATTGTTTTCTTCCTAGTAGCCTTCAGCCATCGCAGCTGATAGGGTGGTCCATGAACAAATCTTTTTCTCATGGCCAACCATGCTGACATAATGAGATGCAAGCTATAGGGGAACAAGGGAGAGAGAGAGAGAAGGTTATATAATGTTGTTTTTATTTCCACAAGGCTGAAGTGCTCAATGTTTTTGGCCTGAAGCTTTACATTGGCAACTAATCTGATTTTAAATTTTCACCCCTCTACTATTTTGCAACACACAGGTACTTCATAGTGGCCAATGTGCTCGTATTCGTCTACACTCTGATATCCCTACTGATAACACTTGCGAACAGATTTGGCTCACCTAGCATGGAGCTCCCCTTGAACGTTGCCGATCTTCTGATGGTAGTCCTCCTCTTCTCAAGCAATGGAGCGGCGATCGCAATTGATATTGTGGCTGAACATGGCCAATCACGCTTTGGATGGGATAAATTTTGTTATGCCGTTCATAAATTTTGCGGGCATGTTACAGCATCCATCGTCTTATCGATGATCGCATCTCTAGCTTATGCGGTACTCGTTATGATCACAATGGTTGGCCTTCACAAGAGATATCAGTAAAATTTGAGATGAGTGATTTTATCTAGGTTTGCTTGTCTATATGTTTGTTTGTTTTGGAGGAGTGGAATTGTATTTGAAAATGTTGTGTGTTAGGTATTATTTATTCATATTCATGTTTGCAGTTTGTCAAAATTGGGTGTAACATTACATTAATAAGATATCCTGTTCTGAAAAACTTAAATATATGACTGTTGTGATTTAGATTATCTGCTTGGCACCATTCTCCTTTATACGCAGATTTGATGGAGAGCCCCTTCAGAAAAAGATATAGCCCTAGCATGCTTGTACTACTTTAATGCTGGCTTGAAAAATGAATTTTTCAGATATTAGAAATCACTCGAGAAAAGCGATAGCTAGCTTGCCTAAGCGCATCTTTAGTTTAAACACAAAAAAAAAAAAAGAAGTGCCATTCCTATTGTATTTCTCAAAAATAAAATTAAAAATTATATATTGTATATTTGGCTAGAAGATAGTAGCTCAACTAATACATCTATGGCATTGAAATCTTGAAATAAAACATAACCCCTCGCTCTCTCTTTCTCTTAAATGTTTCTCTCTCCTTAAAAAAAATAAATAAATAAATAAAAATAAGTAGATTTTGGTTCTCCCTTATTTCTTAGTTGAATGGAATCTATCAAAGAGAATTTTTGATCGACGAAAGTTGAACCTCAGAATGAGAATGAAAATGAGAATGAACGACTTCTTTCTAGCCATTGGTCGGAGGGAGTCCTATTCCCGTTCGTATTCCATGAAAGAATAGAAATGTCCTAATCTCTATTCTCTTCTGATATTCAAATTTCATTTCAAATTTGATATAATCGCAAATCAAATACTTCAGAGGATATTATTATTTTGGTTTCCATTTCAACCCATTCCAATTCAGATTTTAATTCCGATTTGCGTCGCGAACCGAATGTGCCCTCTGTCCAGATCATTGATGGAAAGTTTCAGCCTTCGGGCCAGAGAATACATAAATTCCTTTCATGTGAGCTGGTGGTCTTGGCAAAAATATTCACCTGAGAAATGATCAATTTTTTTTTAGGAGGAATATAGTCTTGATGATCGTGCACTCTCTTGTGATCATATTTTATAAATTATTGAAATTTTAGAAATGAAGCTGCCCACATGTGACAAGGATCCTAATAAAATCCAAGTCCTCACCTGAGAATTTTCTTAAAAGTAACAGCGTTTACTCTCTCGCTCCTGATGGGCCTTCACTAATATGCGGTTGACTCTTTTTTTTTTATTAATACTCCCAACAACGTCAACACGAGCGATCAAGACATGAGCCTTCTTTTGAACACCCCATCGGGTCCCATAGATGTACAGAAACCCCTACCTATTGAACCCACGGATGAGTTAGAAGGCTTCGCATACCATTTAAATAAATTTGAAATGGATTGTTTGTATAAAATACCAATTAGTTTTGATTTTCCAAGGAAAATTGTATTTAAGGTTTTCAAACTATTTTACTCTCAAGTCTAAGTATGAAATGGACAATGTACAAATTTAAAATATTTAATACATACTTATTAAATCTGATATTTATTTTTACCAAGATCTTGTACTTAGGTTTAGGAATGAGAAATACCTAATAATTATGTATCTTTCTTGGGAAAAATGTGTTGCAAGTCTTGCAAAATTGATCATTAAATATATTTTACATAATTTCATAAATTTAAACAATAAATAAAATATTAAAAGCAGATTTTGCTGCTATAGCGAGAAGGTACGTTGATGAGTAAAATTTGCGATATGGAGATACTCTAAAGGTTACAGGAGACATGTAATAGCATTATATTAGCTTTCAAACTTTGATTGAAGTATACCAGTGACCTTGTACTTGCTAGAAGAGACAATTCATTTTTTCTTGATTAAAAAAAAAAAGAAAAAAAAAAGTTGAAGACGTTTTTTTGGCCACTCTCATACAGTGCAAGCTAATTGAGCCTTTCCACCCAAAAATACTAGTTGATATTGTGCAACCTAATCCCCTTTAGATCCCTAAAAACTAAGGCTGAAAATGGATCGGATATCATCATATTCATATCTATATTTGTTTTGTTTGACGAATGCAAATACGGATATAGATATTTTTCGGATACAAAAATTTATATCCATATTTATTTTAAATAGATATGGATACAATTTGGATGGTGAAAATATGAATATAATTATGGATATTACTTAGATAATTAAACATTATGGTTACAGAATCAAAGATATTACTAAATAAATGATAAATCAAGTTAATGATATATTTATATAGTTGTATATTTTTTTTAAAAATTAATAAGTACTATATAAAATTATATAAGATGACATGTAGATTCAGATACGGATCGAATAGTTGTCAATTCATATCCATATTCATTTTTTTTTTACAGATATAGATACGGATATGCATATTAATCGGATTCTCAAATTTCTATCTATATTCGGATTGATTCGAATACGAAACTGGATCCGGATGAATTATATCCTTATCACTTTTACCCCTACCAAAGACACTGCCAAACCAAAAAGTAGCTGAGTCAGTTTCTGACTGGTTGATGCCCTAGCCGTAGGGTTTTAATTTCTCATGATCTTCGCCTAAAGCTTTCATACTATTATTCGTAATCAAGCTGAGGTGAAGGAGTATCCACCTTTGCTCCAAAAATCTAGGATGGACTTCATTCGAAGATTTTCAAAATACGGCTCAAAGACCATGATACGCTGAACTCTCTGATTTGAGATGCTAAATCGAACTGGGCAAAGCAAGAATGATTCGGCCCTAATTTTTGCTAAATGAAGAGAACCTCTCCGGTTGGGATGGTTAATTTAAAGTGAAATCGATACAAACTGCTTGATTAGCACCTGAATGGACTTGTTCAACCCATGATTGACCCATATAGATTTGATTGGATCTGATCAATTCTCATCTAATTAATAGATCGGATCATCAACATGGAAACTCCATTGTTCAATAATACAGATTTGACCAAATATAAATGGAGATCTACTACTCAAATAAAGCCAAGTCTCTCTCTCTCTCTCTCTCTCTCTCTACACACACACTCATCCACGCACACTTATTTCATGTCGGTGCCTTCTGGACTAGATATACTTCATGATGCTTTCTACTTTTCCACTTGCTGGGTGGATTTGCTTCCCCCTTGAAAAGGGGCATAGAAAAGGAAAGGATTAGATGCAACACCCAACTGCCCTCCATCCATCTGTGTTGAATCTAATTGCATATCTATCATGTTTGAAGCCAACATAAAGACAGCTATATTGATGTAACCCGTAAATGCCAAATCTTTTCAAATTAATTTCAATAATAAATTGATAAGAAACCTCAGTGGAATGGAGGAACTGATTAGAAGAGGGCGACGCACATAAAAATTACTCAACATACAACGAATGTATATATTTGTTAGGTGGCCTCCATTGAAACCCCAACAAACTACAAATAGCACCTAAAAGAAGCAGCAGTTATTGACCATATGTTGCACCTAAAATTTTCTTATTATAACTAGAGGGGAGTAGCCAAATTAAATCCGGCGAGCAACCAAAACATTTAAGGCTTGTATGCACCCACACCTAACCCGCTCTCCTACGTTAAATGCCGGCTGAATCCACACATCTTTACTCTCCATCCACCCACCAAATCCGGCGTCTCATTCAAACCTGCCACCTTTGTAGTTGGATACGCCCGCCATCCCGTGAGGATAACTCATCACCTACCTTCTCTCACGAGGGAATAGCATAAAAGATGCAGTTTTCCATTCTTCTATAAGTATAATGCGAAAGTTCCAAAACCATAAGTAATAATACGAAAAAAAGTGTGGATTCTCTTGACTCTTGTCATACAAAACTCTTATGATGATGGTGTGTATTGCTTTGTTAGTTGCACAGTTCTAACTTGCATGTGATTCATTTAATTGGAAGAGAGAATATTTTACGATTGATCAAAGGATGTCACGAATCTCCATTTTAGAGATTTTCTATCATCCATAACTGTTGTAAAGGATCTGTATTTCTCGAACTTACGGTGCAAAAAATAAATTCACTAAGTTTGAATTGAGGGTATGGAACAAGTCTCTAAGAAGCTGTTTGAAGTCTTATAGTTGAAATTCATTGTAACTTAAGTTGTAGTAGTTGATTTATAAGAAGGTTTGCTTTTATTATTTAAAGAAGGGTTATTTTTTAAAAAAAAAAAGGGAAAGGAAGAAAGAGATATCTCCACCACACATTTTATTGAACACTTTGCAAATAGATACTAGCTCAGAATACTTAAGGTACATGCATGAAGATAAGAGTATTTTAGATGAAAAGGTTGATACTCGTCAGTGATAAGGGCCTAAGCTAAACCTAGGCACCCAAGCAAGGAAGTAAGCGACAGTGCAAGCTCTGAGAAGGATAGGGAAATGAAGAAGAGCGGCAGAATAAGGACCTATAATGGCTCATAGCAATGTATAGATACAATGGACGGTGAGAGAGAGAAGAAGATGAAATGGAGGATGGAATGGAAAAAGAGAATTTTTTTGGATTGAGAGCCACCTACTATAAAATAATTTTAAATTAATTACAATCTAACATGCAGTTTAATTTATTATATAATTTAAATTTCAGACATTTGAGTAAGTAATGAATTGATCTATATTTACAACTTGAGCTGAGCTGCGCGTGGTTTCACTTATATAACCCAAATTAAAGTACTATTTTTTAATATATGGATACTGCAAAGGCTGTCCCTTTAATCTCCTCTAAAATCTAATCTACTGGGGCATTAATTTGGTGGAATGGAAGGTAAGCTCACCTTAGTGGTGATGCTATTGTCTTAACTTTATCTATAAATATATATACATGCAATGCCCTCAGAATAGGACAGCTCTCTAATCTCTCTCTCTCTCTCACTCGCTCAGACACAAACAATGGAGTCCAGAGCGAAGCATAGCTCTAATGGAATTATGAACCAAGGGAAGGATGATTTCGGTGGCAGCCCGCCGAGATCGGTGAGCGTATACGACATCGTTCTCCGTTTGATCGCTCTCGCTACAACACTTGTAGCGGCAGTTGTAATTGGCGTCGCAAAGCAAACAAAGACGGTCAGCATTCAGGTATCTCCAACCGATCCACCGGTGCCCGTCACGGTGGTGGCCAAAACAGCATATGCCTCTGCGTTTGTGTAAGCCACTTCTACTTCCAAATAAATTTCTTGTCATCCATGAATGCCTCCATTGTTTTTTTTTTTTCTTTCTTTCTTTTTTTTTTTTTTTGGTTGGGAGAGGTGCGAGAATCATACCATATGCATTATTTTATGACCATTCATCTTGTGATGGTGATCATCTAAGAATGAACAACATTTTGCTGTACGGGCTCATGCACCACAAAAGGATTCTAGTTGAACCTCATGAATATGGGCATTCTCAACCGGACATGTAGGTAAAAGTTAGTGTGATGGATCAGTCAGATCAGACCAAGATATGCTTGTTCGCACCCAATTTCATATATAGATACTTGTCCAACTCATTAGCTGATTAGAAATGTCAGATCCAATCTATGGACAAGATTTGAGGCCCGACAGGTCATTCAGATTGGACCAGATGAAGTATGATTTGTGCCTAATCTAAAATATTCAGATTCAAATTTGGATTTGATAGAATTGGATTGGTAATTCGAGTTGAGCATATAGTTATTTCATTATAGCTAAAATTTAAATATCAATAATTGAAGATAAAAATATTAAAAAAATATATAACTAAAATCGACCAACTTAAAATTATTTTTTTTATTTAAAATTTTTAATTTCATCAAAGTCTGATCATTTTTGAGTTTACTGGATGTAAATATAAAAGTTTAAATATAATTAAGTGGTAATCGATGAGAGGGGATGTTATTCTTGAGATAAAAATTAAAATGGAATTAGCTTCAATAAAATTTCATACAATGAATTCGAAAAGAGTGAAGAAAGGGTTCGTATGATTCGAATTTCTTTGAGCCAGGCTAGACTGAATTTGGATCAGCTCCGGCCTAATTTTGCTGTTACTAAAAAGAAAAACCCATAACCATGCTCCTCACATGCATAGTGAGTGCTCAGAGACTCTTAAGTGAGTTTTCGATATTTAAAGCAAACTGGTGGTAGCCGTTTTGGTGGTTACATCGTTTCTTCGCATGGGATCTTAGTCATCCATGAGAATAATTAATGTTTACGTTTGCTGGACGCCAAATTAAATACCATCCAGTTTCTCCTCGCCTTAACTTCAATTAATACCACCCTTTGTCTATCTCAGCCTCTATCTCAACTACTAAAACTCTTGGAGTTCTGGAGTTTGACTCCTGTTTATTTATTTATTTATTATTTTTTAGATATAGAAAGCTCGAACATAAAACTTTTGATTGCTAAACAGAGAGGTGTAACTAGTAACTACCATAACAACTCCTGCTCTTATCTTTTCCTCCAATCAGATCACGTCCAATTGATCAACAATTAACAATTGCACCTAGCAGAACATGTTCTGAGGGGGTCACACCTCTTCCTTTTTTTATTACTTATGGTTGATTTGGCTGGACAATTTGGAATTGATGGTGGATGATTTAATTGAATAAAGCTAAGTAAAAATAAATCTCAAAGGATCTAAATTTTCTGTTATTTATCAAGCTTGTTTTCCTTCTTTAAATATAACAGAGATGCTAAAAATTTAGATTCAAACTTAGGGCTTTCCCATGTGGATGCCAGTGCCATCCAAGTAATAAGCTATTATGGAGATATTTTGTCCCCTCCTAAATGATATGGTGATTGATGTCCCATCTGCTTCATAAACTTTTAACATGGTATAATTTGACGAGAAGCAACAAATAGTTCACTTTTGTTTTTTTGGTACAGAAAAAACAATTAACTTTTAAAAAGCTGTCACTGCGCTTGGTAGTGAGAGCTTGTCACCCACCAAACAAATGACAACATAAACATGAACAAGCCTCCTAACGCGAAAACTTTTCTATATGAAATAGGGTTGCAACATTAAGTACTATAGCTCAATTTGTTGGCTAGTTATTAATTTTCAAAAATATTAAAATATGATATATTTTTATATGAAACTATCTTGCTCCAACACGACCATTGTAGACTTAACTTTTAGCAGATTAAAAAAAAAAAATTATCACGAACCACCATCCTTACACCCACTCAATTGCCTAAGAGACATGGCATATACGGATTGCCCAACCAATATTGGACCACACCAATCTCTTATGCATCCCATCAATATCCTCTCAACATCTGATGTTGGTGTGTCAAGAGTCATCGGAGACAATCACCTCAAACCTCATGAAGTATTGTCTATTCTGACTAGATCCAAATGAAGAGCGTGCCCCATGATCCCCATCGAGAGTTGTCCCTAGAGCCCCTGGATCCCATCGGGGGTTATTCCGCCCCGACTCAGCGTCACGCAGACGGCTTCACGGTTTTGTCCTTTCGCCTCTTGGAGAAGGAAAAGACGCCTCGTGAGGAAAGATGTGTTCGTATCCCACTTAAGCACATGACACTTCAGAGTTTGCCCGATGTAGGACTATTAAGGGAGGTCCTCCCACGGCCTACTCACAACATAGCCCCCTACTCTGGAGAGGCATATGCTGTAGGCAGGGGACGGGTGCCCCTACCTGGCGCGCCACTGATGTGTCAGTGTGTCAAGGGTCGTCGGAGACAACCGCCTCGGATTCCACGAAGTATTGTCCGCTCTGGCTAGGTCCGGATGGGGAGCGTGCCTCGTGGTCCCCACTGGGGTTGTCCCTGGAGCCCCTAGGCCCCACCAGGGGTTATTCTGCTCCGGTCCAGCATCACGCAGACGGCCTCACGATTTTGTCCTTTCGTCTCCCGGAGAGAGAAAAGGCACCTCGTGAGGAAAGGTGTGCTCGTATCCTACTTAAGCACATGACACTTCAGAGTTTGCCCGATGTGAGACTATTAAGGGGGATCCCCCCACGGTCTGCCCACAACAACACCAACATCATTTTTTTTTTGAGTTTTTATATATAAAGTAGTGGTCGAGAAAATATATAAAAAATCTCTGAACTTTGTTATCTTCGAGGATATCTTGAATATTTTTTTCTACTTTCAGATTTACCTTATTGGTTGAGATTTTTATATTTATCACTTTATATTTTTTGTTTCTAAGCATAGGAGGGTAATCACAAACGCAAGTCTTATATTTTCTGATATTTTAATATATTTTTTTAAAAAAAAAATTTTTTTTTTTTTTGCATGCACAAATAGAGAGCTTGGCTTATCATAAATAGCTCTAGTCTGTACCTTGAGTTACCATACCACATAGCTGGCCCTGGTCTGGACCTCCAGTTACCATACTACATATGTGGCCAAGACTGTACCTTGATTTACTATAATCGATTTGTCCCCTTGTCCTTCAGAAAAAAATGAAATACAGTTCCTTGGTTCATTAAAGAAGACAACTTTGTGGCCCAGGCTTGCCCCTAAATTATACTCTATAGCTCTGCCCATATGTGGTGACAACTGAGTTGTGTCAACCCTAGCCTTGCACAAGATAGAGCTCAGCTTTGCGTTGGATAATATGCATGTCATGTGTTGATGTGTTGTTGGCTTGCAAGGCTGGCTTATTTGAGGTACAAGAACAAGTAGCAAGTTATTATCAAACTTTGTTACTAGAATTTATTTCTTGTTTTCAAATTCTTTTTATTGTTATTTAGAACGAACTTAAATTTCTTTTCCCTACTTACAGATACTTCCTCATAGCCAATGTGATCGCATGCGTGTACTCTGCAATCTCATTAGCAACATCGACTGTGAAGAGGGCTAGCAAAAGTAATCTGCCATTGTTGTTGTCCATCATTGACATAGCAATGGTGGCTCTCCTCTTCTCAGGCAACGGAGCTGCAACGACCTTTGGCTTGCTAGGTGTGCGTGGCAACTCGCATTTGCAATGGAAGAAGGTGTGCAATGTATTCGGAAAGTTCTGTCTCGATGTCACAGTTTCTATCATGATGTCGATGCTTGGATCTCTGGCCTATGTGCTTCTAGTCCTGCATGCCATAATTAGTCTTCACAAGAGATCTCCATAGGATGGAGCAATAGATATAGTTATAACTCCGTATGTATGATGTATTCTAGATCTCTATTTGTAACAATATAACGTGATCTCTCGGACAATGGATATCCTACATTATCTTTCTGCCCTTGTATTGAAAATAGATGTCCTACTTTTATCAATTTCCTTTCAAGGAAGACAAATCACATAGTTTTTAGTAATTTTTCTCATATCTAAAGTGAGAGGCATGTTATACATGGGAGTGCAGCGGGGCCGGCATAATGCAAGCTGTGAGTGCACTCGAATGGTGTAATTGGGCATGTTAGTGGGTTTAGCCGGTCCTGTGAATGCTCACCCACTACAGCTGCTAAGCCATGCAACTAATGGTGGTGCCAGGTTGAACTACCTTAGAGTAATTCAATGTATCAATTAGTCCAACCATATAAGTTCTAAAATGGGTGAGAGAGCCATGTTTTTTATTGTATGCATCAATCTTCGTGGCCATGTTTGATAGGTAAAATATCAAAGTTTTGAGACCCAAGCCAAGCATCACATAGTTGGATGTGGATGTCTACCTTTTCGGATCCTGATGTTAAAGTTCCAAGCTCGAAATGGCCTTGATGTAGATGAGTTGGCCAGACTTAATTGTCTCGATCATGTTGAATCAAACCCAATCTTGCTACACACCTAAACAAACTATGACACTCCTGCCTGAAATCTAGAGAATTAGACACACTTAGCCTGTAGTAACAAAATGAAAAGGACATAAATCGAATGGAACTTGCCGGCTGAGATGGAGGCAACAAGAGGTGGGACATCGGAGGCTTGAATTCCATAATCATATGGGTGATCTAATGGGCATAATTATGTAGTTTGTGGACAAATCAAGGAATTAATGTTAACATAGATATTGTCTAGCTTCAAGTGTCATGGTTTGCTTCGGTCCATGGTTCTATATATGTTATGGTTTAGTGGCTTCAAATGTTTCTATATTATGGTTTTAGTGATATAAAATCCACCCATGATTTTATTATTCTCGATAGGTCCTGTAAATGATTCCTGAAAACTTGATAACCAGATTTGATTTTGTGTTGCAACTCCAAACCAAAAACACTAATGGTTTGAAATGTGACATAAATAATCAAAATCAAGAACTCAACTGCCAAAATAATAAATACTGCAAAAATATTTTGACTTTATATTCAAATATAAAACTATCAAATTTCTCAACACCATTTAGATGAGATGATAATTAAAGCTACCAAACATAATCACAAACATCATTTGGACATGTCTAGCGATAATTTATTTCTCAGTCTGAAGCAAACGAGGACAGAACATTTTTATCATTGTAATATTGAGGAAAAATTCACTCAAATCAACTTATAAACGTATTTATAGAAACATTATATTGTTGTTTCTTGTAATGCTGACATGTTATTTACTATTATTTTATTACATAATATGTTTATATATGATTAAGTAATTAATTTATATATGTTTCTTACATCTTGTGTTTGACTAATTTTGAATCAATTTGATCCGAAAAATCCAATTGACTGATAAAACTAATATCAACTTTGATTCAATCCAGCTTAAAAGGAAATTGAATTAGGTTTGGTTTCGATTTTCTGAAAATCGGCACTCTTAATGACTATAAACTCTTCATTTTTTTTTTTTTTGGTGATCTCTGTCTTATTGGTTTGGTCCAGTCCACTTCAAGCTGAATTATTCTGATCAGAGAGGTGGACACGCGTCACAATCTGGGACAGTGGAGAGCTTGTTGCGATCGCCATATATGGCGATCTAAACCACATCCTTCAGCAGAGACTATGTGACTAGGTTTCCTTAACAGGCATCAGACCCTCTGACCACCATCATCACCTTCCAACTAACAAAGACCGCATCATACCGTATCAAACCCTCTCTCTAACCCCATCCAAAAAAGTTTGTGGGAAGTTTTACCACCTTGAAGGTATATATGTTTGTGCCAAGACTTTGTGAGATTGTTGGAGTCGTAAGAGGAAGCAATGGAAGGGGACTGTTCTCCAAAGGCTCCAAGAACCACCAAGGAGGACTACAACACTCCTCCTCCTCCCTTAACCAATTTGCCAGCGGCCAGCTCTTCGAGAGAGAAGCCATCGACGAGCAGCAAGAAGGATGTGATCCACATGGAACGAAACCGAAGGGAGAAGATGAACGAGTTCTACACCATGTTGCAGTCCATGGTTCCCAATCTCTTCCCTAAGGCTGAGACACACACTCTCTCTCTCTCTCTCTTTTCTTTTGCTATCATTTGGCTATAATTTAAGTTTGTTAATGAAGTTTTCTTGTTTTCTCAATAGAAGGGTTGGCTTCTTCGTTGTCTTTCTAGTTTTTAAGTTCTTTATAAGTTGCATTGCATGAAAAAGATTTGCTGCTTTTTGTTGCATTTTGAACTAGCTGCTAGTTGGACCAATATATTTACTAGAAAGACAAAAGTTTTCCATGTGATATTACTCTTCTTCTTTACTCTTGTTACATCTATGTCCAAAAAGAAAAAAAAAAAAGAAATCATACTTCTTTTTCAATTTGTAACCTAATAGCATTCATTAGTTTCCTTGAATATTGAGGAACAAATATTACAGGATTGACACCTGAGTGGGAACCCATTAACATGCAGGCAACAAGAGCAAGAATCGTCGATGAAACCATAGCATACATTAAAGGTCTTGAAGAAGCGATCATAACGCTTGAAACAGAGAAGGCATCAAGAGAAGCGTTGAGCAGACCCGTGGTGTTAAGAACCACCCAAAGCAGTTCCTCGGTCGATGTCACCGTTTCAGGAAACATGGCATTCTTCGGTATATGCGTCGCCGGGTCTCGACCGAGGCTGGTGACACAAGTGTTGGAGGTGTTTGAGAAGCACGAAGCCGAGGTCTTATCCACCACCGTTGCATGTCATGATGGAAATACTACCATGACTGTCACTGCAACAGTTTTGGAGGAAGAGGCTGTGGAGAGGATTAAGGGAGAACTCATGATCATATAATATACTCATAAAATATTAGATTCCATACCTGTGCTTCTTTCTTTCTTTCCCCTTTTTTTTTTTTTTAAGTGGAGGTACGTAACATGATAGTATATATGTACATATTGGAAAAGGAAGAGAGGAAAAGAATACCGTTTTAGTCTTTCATGTAGTGATGAGTACAGAGAACCATTCACTCTGTTCTCAACCAAAGAGTCATATATAGTTCACAGAGTCTGAACCTGAAGACTGAGCTTCCTTTTGGATCAGTCGCCAACCTACTCTCTCTCTCTCTTCCATTCTATATATGGCTGGTATTCGTTTTCCAAAAGAAGGGGATGGTTACTAACTCCAAAGGGGTCTAAGCCTCGCTTGAGGGTTGTCAGGTTTTTGCGGCGCATGGGGAAGCAAACCCTGCTGATGGGGGTAAGGGACAGCAGTGTTAAGGAGCACCCGGTTTTTATTATTTGTTTAAGACACCAACTGCACTTCAATTTGGGTCGGCTGTGGTGATGCATCCGAGAAGGCAAATCATAATGGTTTACCACCGATCACGCGCGATTCTCTACCGGTCGAGGAGTTTTTCTTCGTTTTAATGGTTGTCATTTGAATTTATTGCAAAAATATTACATGATTTCCTAAAAAAATAACAAAGTCATGAGCACTTGATTAGTTCGTGCATCAATCGAGTAATTATGTAAGCCCGTAATTTCACTCTAGGGTTCTGCCTAATTTTCTTCTCCAACGCCGATCCCAAAATAGGAAGAGAACCACTTCGCTCTATTGTTGGGTCAATCGATCATATGTTGTGTTCACGAAGCTGCCTGCAATCCTTCCGAACCCAAACTTTGATGTTCCAGAGTCTTGGATATTTTGGTTGTGATTGGTCTCTCTCTCTCTAATGTGCGTGAAGAGAGAATTAATCTTGACTTGAAGGATGAAATGGATCCAGCTTAATTATACAATTTGAGAGATAAAGTATATGGTTCCAATCCCTCTATTCAATTTCAAATATTTTATTATTTATAAAATCTAATAAAAATTTTGTTATTTTCCATTGATACATGATCATGTCTTATTCTTTCTCTTTTAAACATATCTTGATTAGAGGGGGTGCATCTAGCAAAAAAAAATATATTAAAGAGGTTTATAATATATATTGTTGCTTTTGGAATATAGAACATTATATACCAACACCAATTTAAAGTGTTCCATTCTCCATCATCCGTCTGCTTGATGTCGAAGAGTTTTATCCTTTATTATCCATCTACTTGCACAAATCTCAAAGTAATCTATTCTTGATCTATTCATTTGTACATATTTCAAAGCACATCATTCTCCATCATCTATACACCTGCAAAAATCTCAAAGCACTTCTTTCTCTATCATCTATCCACTTGCACAAATCCTAAAGCATGCTATCCTCTATCATTCATGTACCAGCACAAATATTAAAGCACTCTGTCTCCTATCATTTATCTTGTACGAATCTCAAGATGCTATATCATCCATCTACTTGCATAAATCTTAAAGTACTTTATCCTCAGTCATCCATCTTTCTTCACAGATTTCGAAGCATTCCATCCTCTATCATTTATTTATCTACACAAATCTTAAAACATCCCATCCTCCATCACTTATCCATCTGTATAAATCTAAAAGCATCCCATCCTCCACCACTCATCCATTTGTACAGATCTCAAAGCATTCACTCCTCTGTTATCCATCTGTTTGCACAAATATCAAAGCAACTTGCCATTCATCATCCATTTACTTGCACAGGTCGCAAAACATTTCATCCTTTGCCATCAATCCAACTGTAAAAATATCAAAATATTCCATCTTTTATCATCTATTTACATGCATAAATCTTAAAATATTCCATCCTCTATTGATCATTCATCTGTTTACATAGATCTCAAAGCACTCTATCTATTGTTATTCATCTACGGGCACAGATTTCAAAACACTTCATTCATTTTTATTTTCTTCAATTCTCACAAAAAAATAGCCATTTATTGAGTTAGTGGAAAGGATAGTTCTTGAATTTTATAAAAAATTAGTTCATATGTGATTCCAATATGGTAATATTTAATAACAGAGATAAACAATTTGGTGCTATTGCAACAAATTTAGAGTTTGAATGGTTAATTGATACTTTTTAAATTTTTTGAGTCAAAGTATGAATTGCCCAAAAATGGGAGGTGTGTCTTAGTAATAATCTCTACAAAAAAAATTGATGGCAAACAGTATGTTACCATCTCCACTAGATGAACAATTCGTTTAGGTGTGTGATTAATTTCTGCCAATAAACAATTGTTTGTCACTGGATTGGAAATTCAATTGTTGTGACTATTCCAATTTCTTTTAATTTAAACCTAAAACTGGTTGGATCTACTTTTGCCATTAGTCCCTTTTAAACATGATTGCCAAAAATTGATTATATTAAAAAGAGATCATAAAGTCAAATCATAATGGGATGCTGTAGAACTATAAATTATTACTGGTAGTATTATTGGAGATGTCCATGACACAATGCACATATTATTGAGGTTCTCATGCCTTTGAGCTGGAGTAATTTGTTGTCCAGCCTCTCAAGGCTTAGTGAAAGAATGGGGCCAAGACAATTTCAACTAGAGTTGACCTGAAAATTTATTAATTTATTCACAACAATACTAACCGAGCTAGTGGAGGACAGGGAACCAAAGGCAACTAAAGCAACCAAATGAAACCATTCTTGAAAAGTAGACGAGCAATTCAAAGTAGGCATTATAATTTATAGTGCCACTTATTGACCATTCCGGTCACTATTCGATGTTGTATAAAAAAAAAAAAACTATGTAATTGATTGCTCCAATAGTTGATGCTCATCATCCATTCTCACCGGTCTATAATCCACTTCTATTTCCATTTAAAAATTTTAATTTCGGTTCCCTCTTGAATTGGTAGAACGTAATCATCAATGTCAAAATATTTTTGCATGCTATACCAAATTTAACAAAGCAATTTAACTACCCTTTAATTCTTTTTTTTTTGCCAACAACTTTTCTCCATCCAACAACACTTGGACTTTCCTTGATCTTCGGAGCGAAAGTGCAATACAATGTCACAAGCATAACATGGGATTTTTTTTTTACGTGAGTAGTTGTTAGATGTCCAATGTCATATTAAAAGAAATTGTTTCGAATTCCTTGAAAATTATGGGGCACCACTAAGTTACCCATTAAATTTTCTTTTTTGATAACATGATGCTAGCCTAGCATGTTGTGATCTAACCGAGCCACCATAAATTAAATAAACTCTGAACACCAATCTTTTTATGTGACACGAGAAACTGATGAGGCAACTAAGAAGCACCCAATAGCATTATCCTTTGGTCCTTAGCCTGTACCTAAAATTTGTCTAAATTAAATAGCTTTAGTTAAGATTTCTACACGGCCCCTACCACTAGAAAGGGGACTAATAACAGCTCATCACCTAATTTTGTTTACAATGACCCCCAGGTCCCCCACCCACAATTTTGGGGGTAGGTGGAACGCTGGATGCAGCTTTTGCATTAGACTAATCTTCTTCACTAACTTAAAAATTACTGAAAGATTCCCAATGCCCCGCTTTAGAATTTTCCAAAAGAGCAAGAGCGAGGGCCTCGGGTTCCATTTCCATCATGACCCCTCGAAATAGAAAATTTGAATTTTAAGTTCTGGTTTCCTTAGCCCGGTCTTGCCGTTGACGCCAAGCCTCCGTGTCATCTGACACGCTTCCCCCAACCAATTATTTATTCAAATAAAAACTCTTTTTTAATTATAAATCTAACTTCCCCTAGGTTTTTAATAAGTGAGATATCCGCAAACAAGGGATCCATTGCCATTACAATAATAAGAATTAGCTTTTTAAACTTCCTTAAAAAAAATTAATGACTTGCTTAACTAATTACATGCCAGAATTTATATAAATAGCTTTGTAGAATATATGGATGAGGTTAGGAGAGAATGTGCTCGGTAAAATCCTCTAGGTATTAAATCAAGATTCAAAATTTAATAAACTTATCAACCATGGTTTTTTTAAAAAACCCCTGTGATAGTAAAATTAGTAATTGTTATAATTTTCGTTATTAACCAAATCAATGGAAAGAAAGAATGTTAACGAATGTTAGCCGAATTACTCTGACAAGAGGATTAGAACGGTTTACAAGTTAGATGTAGATGCTTCTAACAGTGTGAGTATCTAAAGGGATAAATCATGGGAACATTGTCGAATTTTTTAATAAAAATGATTAATAGTTACAAAATATAATGATATATCTTATTTGCAACTGTTATATAGAACGAAGTGTACTTCGTTTAACTTTATTAAATAAAAAATATTCTTTGCATAAAAATTTGTCTTTTAGAGAAAACTCTTGAACTTTTATGATCGGTAAAAAGGTTAACAAGAAGGGTCCAAAACACATATAAAAGCACTTATAGTACTATTTTGGCCGTTATTTTTAGACCTTGCTCTTCTTGTTAATTACGAGAGAGAGAGAGAGAGAGGTCTAATCCCCTCTCCTCTCACTGTCTCACACTGTCAGACTCCAATAAGGAATAGGGAGACCCACCCTTCTTGGGTTCCATCAGATCCTTATCATGTACCCACTTCTTTGCCATTTTGTATTCCTTTTATCTAGGCTTTGTTGATCTTTTTAGTTTCTCGGGAAAGGTAAAGAAAAACCTCTCAGAATTAAGATTTTGAAATCTGGTCTTGTCTCCCACTCTTTTATAGTACTCATCAGATCTCTCCTTGTTTTCTGGCATGAATTCTTCAATGCTGGCTCAGAAGTTTGAGCTCTTATTTTGGTTGTCCAAGGCAGTAGTGCCTTCTATCTCTTTGTCCCTTTTTTTCTCCCACCACCCATGTTGCATGATCTAAAACTCCAGCTTGTATTTGTGAAGAAAGAGCTGGTGACCACAAAAGCTCCCTTCAAAACTTTTGTCAGAGGAAAGCTAAGTAGCAGATGCTCGCCGCAATCTCTTTAGCTTTAGCTTCAACTTTCGGCTTGTAATGATGCAAGTATAACAAGGTATTCATGCATAGAATCTCTTGAATTTTGCAGTTGCTTTAATGTTAATAATATATCAGCTGGTTTGCTCAGTTCTAATTGTTTTACAAATTTTCAGTTCAATATTTTAGTTGGTAGAAAGGTTGAAGGAGGAGAGGACTGAAGCCAAGAAGACTCTTTTATCTATAAATTATCCAAGGATTCTCTTGAATGGAACCCATGGAAGAGCCCCTGAGAGGGATTGGAAATTTGCATTTGGATCTGTCTGATGGCATAGTGGCTGCATCTGAATCAGGGGAGGTGCCTTCTACTCCCTCAATGGTTTATACCGATGTTAACGTCGTCCCCGAGCATGACAACGAAGTGTCGGTGCCGGCGATCTCGAGCTTCCAAGACAGTATTTTTCTCAAGGGTGCATGCATTCCCTTGTCACTGCCAATTATCCATCTAATTTTGAATGTGTAGCCTAATGCTCAGAATTGTTTCATTTTTGCAGCAGAAATTTCGGCATTGAGAGCAAAGCAGAGGTCTTTGGATGTGAAACGGCGAGAAGCGCTTGATAAGATACTGGACATAAAAGGTAATGGCGGATCTAGATTTGCATCTAGCAGTGGACTATTGTCTGAACTTGGTTTGGTATTGCAGGAAGCATCAGAGTGTTTTGCCGAATTCGAAACGGTCTTTCGATGGATAACAAAAAGATAATGTCGCCCATATCCACCGGACTGGAGAAGATCACGGTCAGATCGGTAGGAACCAGGAAAGAATTCAATGTCGATAAGGTATTCCCTCAGGATTCAACACAAGGTAAGATCTTTGGTCTACTTGGTCTGCTTTGTAGATGTTGGTATTTAATTTTTTTTTTTCACCAAGTGAAATTTTCCCCTGCTTGATATTTTTTAGAGGATGTGTTTCTAGAGGTGGAGCCAATCCTTAGATCTGCGCTGGATGGCCATAATGTGTGCATTCTTGCCTATGGTCAGACTGGAACTGGAAAGACATATACCATGGTTAGTGTTGCTGAGTAGGAGATCTAGTTTGTTCCATGTTTCAGATTCAGGTATATATATATGTCTCCTTTGTCAAGTGGTACTGATGAATGGAGGTGTAATTCTTTAGGAAGGGACTAATGACCGACAGGGAATTGTGCCTCGAGCCATCGAAGAGCTATTTCGCCAAGTTTCAAAAGACAAATCGACATCCTTTAGCTTGTCGATGAGTATGCTAGAGGTCTACATGGGTAGTCTCGGGGACCTCTTGTCCCAAAGGCACCCTTCAGCTAGAACCATGAATTCCATCCCCAAATGGTAAAATTTCTTCACTTTCAGCAGTAGATTTGCAAAAATGAAAACCTTGTTGCACAGTTCTAGGCTTTCTTCTGCAATTCTGTACATAAATTACAAAACAAGAAGAATAGAACATCATGCTTTTTGCTCAGTTGCCTTTTATCTTTCTATTGTTTCCCAATGTGGCTTTTCCATTGATCCATCTTGTACTGCAATCTGATTAAAACTAATCCAGCATATTGCTGAATCTTGCATAATTGGTCTGGAGCAGTAGCCTCAGCATTTTAACTGGTAGTAATGGCACTGTTGAAGTTGAGGGACTCACAGATGTGATGGTACCTGACCTCAAACATGCGAACCGATGGTATGCCAGGGGGAGGCGTGCTCGTGCTACTTGCTGGACTAATGTCAATGAGGCCTCAAGCAGATCACATTGGTGGGTTGTCGAGCTGCTTCAGACCTTTGATTTCTTTGTTCAAGCTAATTTGATCAGTAATTATTTTATTTCTTTTAGTTTTTCACGTGTAGCTTGACTAGAATTACCATATGCCGATCTGGAGATAAGGTGGAAGGTGATAAAGTGGTAAGCAAGCTTTGGCTGGTGGACCTAGGAGGAAGTGAGCGCTTGCTAAAAACTGGTGCCACTGGACAAACGCTAGATGAAGGGAAGGCTATTAATCTCTCTCTATCAGCCCTTGGTGATGTTATTGCTGCTCTGAAAAGGAAGCGAAATCACATACCCTACAGGCAAGTACTAGATAATAATTTGTTTATGAGTTTCATGTGCCATGATTTCGATTTCATATCACCAAATGTGTTTTCTGCTGATATGTTTACAGGAACAGCAAGCTCACTCAGATTCTTAGTGACTCTCTGGGTAAACAAAGAACTACCTAATATTACTCTGACTAAATTTTATGTGATATACCTTTCAAAGAGGTTTATGTGATATAATCCTTTTTCTTTTAATTTTGCAGGTGATGGTTCAAAGGTTTTGATGATCGTGCACATCAGTGCTAGCGAAGATGATGTAGCGGAGACAATATGTTCTTTGAGCTTTGCAAAAAGAGTGAGAGCTATAGAGGCCAATGTTTCAGAGGTATTCTTCTTCCTACTTTCACTCAATGCACTGCTTAATAAATTTCATCTACGGTTCCATGAGAGAAGTATCTACGAAGTCATAGAGACTTTTTTGATAATTCCTGAACTCATTCAGGATGCGAAGAAACAGAAGGAAAAGTCTATTGCTGAACTTGAGCAGCAGATACATGATACTGAAGAAGAGCTCCATAAAGTAAGGAGCCAGATAGAAAGAGTTGAGAACATGGTTCAAGAGAATAACAAGCTTTTTCTTAATGATGATCAGAAGGGATCACCAAGAAGCCCTCTAATATTAGATCAGATAGAAATTGTAGGAAGCCCCCAAACCACAAAGAAAGTCATCGGCAAAACATGTCATACTTCAGTTCCTCATTTCATGGCTTCTACGGCTTGCAGCCGTCAGAGGCAAAGTGCAGCCGGGGAAGTAAATAGCAAATTAAGAGCAATGAGATTTGGAAACAAAAGCTCGGCGAATTTCCTTGGATCCCAGTTCCTAAGCTATTCAGGCCCTTATCTCCTAGCAAATTCTCGAAGCTCAAAGAGTAAACAAGTAACATGTGAAGCCAACATTTCCAAGTGCAGACATTCATTATTTTCTTGCAATCCAGATAATGCTAGCCAGAATAGCACAGATTTAAAGCCACCCAACTTACCACGGAACAAAAAAGTCTCTACTTCTCAGCCCAACTTTAGAGTTACTCCACATCAACACAGAAGGAGGATGTCTGATTTAACCTGATGAAGCAATGGCAGCAAATATGATTGTTGCAACAATAAAATCCGGCTTTGTGTGTGAAGTGTTGACTTTGACTTGTGACATAGATTTTGTTTTGTACATTATTTCATGGTAACTGATATTGTCTGGTGAGTTGGATTGATTGGTTTGCCAACTTTAACTCAGCCCTTCATTTATTGTTTTAGTGCAGAAGGGCTTGTACCAGAAATTTGGTTTGTCTAATTTGAGGGGGTGGTTCTATGTAATTCTCAGGTCTGTTAATGCCTGTTAATATTCTGATTTGTATCCTTGCTTCCTTGAGAAAGTATGCCATTGGTGTTATCATGGTGAGGAAAATTAAAAATAGAGATGCCATGCCCCTATGGGATTTTTATTCCCACATTATGCTGATTTCTTCCCTCCCCAGCCACCCCCCCCAACCCCCAACCAAAATGTGGGGAAAAGAAGACCTGAATTATTAGAGGCTGGGACAAATTAGCAAGAAATTTTGCAAAGGTTGTTTGATCTTAGCCTCCCAATATATAGGGGGTTGATTGTGGTTCTGCCATTATGGATTTTAACCTTGAATTGTATGTAATAGTAGAAGAACTGGCATGGCTGTGGATGTGTTGTGTACCATGTTGAGGCTGTATCACTGATTAAAAACATATCATTGTCAGCCAGTACCTGATTCGATGCAGGTTGTCGGCGAGAGGACAAACTAGAGAGTGACAAATCCTGCATAACCTTTTGTCTGATATATCTATACTTCGCCATTTCATTTCCTTAATGCCTAAAAGAAAAAAAAAAGAAAAGGAAAAAACAGAAGAAGAAGAAAAAAAAAGAATTATTTGCACTGAAACTGGAATGCTCGCATTCATTTGATTTAGTGCACTGAGATGATATCATTCCAGTGTCTATCATACATCATTGCTTGGTACCGCATGTAATGTTGCATTTGTCTTGCAGCAGCACAAAACTTCAGATATTACATATCTCTACCAAGCTGAACAGTCTGTTAATCCCATCATTATTTAGTTCGATCTATCAATTACTTTTGATGGCCACAGAACAACCTTTTCCTGCACTTCTCCATCTATCACCATTTGCTCTTGCCTCTTTTTCTAGCGTTTGAGCCTGAGGAATTTGGAACAAAGTTCCAGTTTCTATCAACGATGTGGACAGGCTAACAAAAAGAGATTCCATCTACATCAAATGTCTATTTCAATGTGTCCCTCACAAGGAGAGTCTCATATACACCGCTCTTGTACAAAAATAAATCAATCGATGAATACAATTAAAAGAAAAGGCAAAAAGGCATGGCCATCCTATCTATCTTGGAGAGCCTTTTTCTTTTTTCTTTTTAATTCCAGAAGCAACAGTTTGTGTTAGGGAAATGCTCGAGCTTCCATTTCCCAATGCAATGAGCAGAGTTTGATGCATTTTTACGTCAGTTTCCTTCTCACATAGTGCCATGTTATAGGCTGCAGTTAGAAAACCATTTATATATATAAGAGTGTTTAAATAATTAAAATTTTGAGAAAATTATAGTAACATCTCTCAACTTTGGATGTATTGTAAGGCAATCTCTTAATCTTAAAAAGTCAACATATATATGTATATATATATATAGAACAAGGTGGTGTCTTCAAAGTCTTTCGTACAAAATAGATTTCAAAGCAGGGATCTAAAAGCATCCTTGGTATATGGGTTATAGTTAAGAATCAGCTATGATATATACCTCAAAGCACTTTGAACTCCTTCGTTCATCCAACTATACAAGTCTTAAAACATAATTACTATATGGCCCATAGTTAAGGGTCATCCATTGCACAGCTCTCAAAGCATTTGAAACCCCCTCATTCATCTACCTATAGGGATCTTAAAGCATTTGGAGTATATGAACCATAGTTAAAGATCATATGCTATGCAAAGGTCAAAGCACTTGGAACCTCTTCATTTATCCGTGTGCACAGATCTCAAAGCACTCATCGTATAGGGCCCATGATTAAGAGTCACCCATCTAATAGATCTTAAAGCACTCTGACTTCCTTTATTTGTTCTCTTATATGGATCTCAAAATATTTATAGTATATGGCCTATAGTTAAAAATTACTCACTGTTATCAGTCGGTTGGGAAGCTGAAGGACCACTTTGAAACAGTTTAGAAACTTGAAGGATCAGTTTAAAATTTTTAAAGTTGAGGGGGTATATGTGGGATGCATCTAAAATTAAGAAGGTGTCACTATAAAATTCCATAAATTTCTTTCAGAAAGAAACTTCTTGTTTGCTGAACAATATAACCCGATGTCACAAAAATCATACCCTAGATTTTGGGCCTTGGAGAATCTGCAGGCATGAAGCAAAGTGCAACCATTCTTCCTCTACCCCTGAATCTCTTCCCTTGAGTGGATATGCTACCATATCAGATTCTTTTGGACTCAAATGCATGACACCATCCAGTGCCTGCACACCATAGACAAATTATCAAATAACTTTTCTGAAAAAAATATAGAGAACAAATGAGGAACTAAAAGGACTTCGGAAACTAATGCAGCAGAAGTAATTAAGGATTCATCTTTCTTATAAATTAGATCAGCAATTAATTTAGTGATAAGTTGATGTCTATTGAGAGTATTGCCACTCCTAGTACCTATCATCGATGCATAAAACTCTGCCGAACCCTTGTATTAGTTGACAAGAACTAGGTGTTAGAGAGTGGGATAATCCCAATTCAGATAGGCAGTGGATTTTAGGTGGCTTTCAATACACATGGGCCAATCCTTCTATTAACTTATGCTTTTCAATTGAATTGTCCTGCACACAAATATTACACAAAAAAACCTCCTACCCCAAAGTTAAAAACCTATATAGAAGAAAAACAAATTAACTTCCTTCAAGTTTGATGGTACAATGAGATGTCCATGATTATGTGAATATGAATCCCATTCCCAGAGAGTGATTAAAATATAAAATAGAAAAAAGAGAAAAGATCCTGTCTTTTTGTCAAATTAAAAGGCACTATCAATAATTAAGATTTACATTTAATAGAGTGCACGGAAGAACTGATCTTTTGGGATTGTGTTTTCTTGTTTTGGTGATTTTTGGTAGAGAGGCATTCTTTCTCCAATTTATTTTATAGGTACTGTTGCGACCAATCCCCTCATCGCCTGATCGCCGGGAATGAGTGCCTGCAAAAGAAAGTCCGCACTGACCGGAGGTGGCTCCGGCGGGAACCCTCCGACGGTCAAGTTAGAGAGGAGACTAGGCAACAGTGAAAAGAAAACAAGGAGCTCAACGAGAGAGAGAAAGAGAGAGAGGGGGCAAGTCCAAGAGTTTCGAAGGGACCTCTAGCACTGTTGCCTTCCCCGATATATATAGTGGAGCATGGTATGGCGCCGTCATTAATGACGCGGACAATTGAAGAATTGTCAACTCACTGTAGACTGTCAAGGTCGCCGTAAAAGTGTCAAATCGCTAGGGTTGACCATGTCCTAGACGGGATAATGCCCCTAGGCGGCAGTGCCGCATGCCATTGTTAGGACTGACAGTCCCTGGCAGTAGTACGGTGATTGGAGGAGCCGACCGACCGTAGGTCGGTGGCTAGCTGAGGGACGTCGGGTGAAGATTTGGGCCCCTCCGACAGTCAGTCGGGCGCATTGCAGGAGTCGGGCATCGGGCTCCATAGCGCTGTCGGTTGGGAGAGTGGATAAGGTCTGCCCGACCGACGTACGATCTGTCGATAGCCATCGGTCGGTCGGTCGATAGCCGTTGGTCGGTCGGTAACGGCACCCGTTGGTCGGTCGGTCGGACGATGAGTCGGCATGGGTGGAGTCGGTCGGTATTCCCCAACAGTTGCCCCCCTCCACTCTTGAGTCGGATGGCGCACTGGCCAATGTCCTTGTTTGGGCAGCAGCGTCGGGCGAAAAGGAGTGGATCTACGTTGAGGACCTCCGGGCCGACCTTCGCTTCCCGATCCCGGAGTTCGTCCGAAACGTGCTTGACTATTACGGGCTGTGCCCGGTGCAACTCGCGCCGAACTTAATTAGGCTAATAGTCAGTTTTGCTCTTTTGTGTCGGCTTTTGCCGACTGACCCTCGGATCTCCCTCTTTCGAGCCTTCTTTGTCCTCCGACCCCACCCTAAAGTTCGAGGGTGGTGGTACTTCAATCCTCGGAAGGGACTTTCTTTCATCACTGATCTTCCGTCGTCTATTCACGGATGGAAAAATCAGTTCTTTTTCGCATCTTCTTCCACTCCTTGGGGGTTCCCTGCCCGTTGGGGGAATCTCCGAACCGAACCGAACGAGAACAGTCGGGTGGAAGCCGAAGATCGGAAAGACTTCCACCGGCTGAAAGACATCTCGGTGCCGAAGCAGAGGGAGCTCGTCACTAAGCAAGCCCTGTACGACGCCGGCCTTAGCCCGGTCCCTCGCTTAGGTCGGTTTTTCATTTTCCTTCCCCTTTTTCTTTTCGTCTTTTCTTTATGGCGCTGACCGCCTGTCGTCGTTTGCAGATATGCCGCCGAGGTCGAGACTGACGGCAGCCGATGTACGCCAGTATGTCGTTCGAAAGAGGCCGGCGCAAGGGGCCGAGCCGTCGCGGCCTCCCAAGAGGCCCCACGTAGCTTCACCGAGCGAGCCGACTGGGTCAGGGGCGGAGCCCGTCATCGCACTGTCGGCGCCGACAGTGCTCGTCGAAGTCCCGTCTAAGGGACCGTCGGGTAAGGGCGCAGCCTCGCCCGAGAGAAGGGCGGCCGATGAGTCGGTCGACGGCGCACCGGCAGCTCAGCCGGTAGAGGAGGATCGGGAGGAGGCGCACGAGCCCGAGCGACCCGCGCCCGCTGCTGCCGCACCCTCGGTCGATACTCGGTCAGGCTCAAGCCTACCATCCTTCTCCGATGTCAGGGCCTGGATGTCCGGCCGAGGGAAGGCCCCCATGACGTCGGGCGATGAAGGAAGGTCGGCCGGTGGTGGAGGGTCGACCGACTTCTCACTCCCCAAAGGTGCGTCGGGCTTGGCCAATCACGACTTGGCCAGGAGGCTGTGCCAGGCGCTCCTTCTCCCCGCCGACATCGAGGCGATGAAGAACCAGCGTGTCTTCGACATGCTATCTTCATTCTATCCGATGATGATCCGGATAAATTTTTCTCTTCTTCGTTTTCAATGTAGTTTCCGTAAGTTCGGTCCCTTAACAGTCAGTTTTGTCTTGTGCAGCTGGTCTACAACATATCCGAGCTAGAGGTCGGATATCGAAAGTTCGGTGATATGCGCACGGCCTGGAGAGACAAGGTCGCGGTCGTTGAAGCCGACAAGGTCATTCTGGTCGACCAGCTGCAACAGTCGGTCGATCGGGAGGGCCGACTTGAGGGGGAGGTCTCCCGACTCATGAAGGAGGTCTCCCGACTCACGGGCGCCTTGGCGACATCGGAGTCGGAGCTGCAGTCGACCCGGGATGATGCGAAGAAGAAGTCCCGGACCGTCCGTCGATTTCGGCATGAGCGGGACAGCTTCGACGAGGAGCTGAAGGCCGAACGCGAGCAACTCCGAGTAAGCCTCGGAAATCTCACTAAGGCCGAAGAAGGTCTATCCATCACCCAGGCTAACGCAGACATCACGAAGGCAGAAGCTGAGTCGGCGAAGGAGGCCATGGGTCGGGCCGTGGAAGACTTTCGAGACTCAAAAGAGTTCCGGGAAGAACTTCTGGAGAGCGGCTTCCTCTCGTACCGGATGGGGTACGAGGATGCTCGGGAAGCTGTTCGAAGCCTATATCCGGAGCTTGATCTCAGCAGCGTTGTTCTGTCGGAGTCGAAGGCCCCAGCTGCGGAGGAGACGGCCGACCCAACGTCGAAAGGCCTCACCATCAGGGCGGAAGCCAAAGAAGACGCAGAGCAAGCCACCGAAGATCAAGCGGCCCCGACTGTTGAAGCCCGAGCGGGTTCGCCGACCGTCTCCGGCCGTCATCCAATGGAAGAGGCCGACTCTGAGGACTAGTCAGTTTTTGCTTTTTCTTTTTGCTTCGGCTTATCATACTTGTAGTCGGGCTTCTGCCCAGTTTGTAAACTTGTCCTGATCCTCAATGAAATCAAAGTTTTGGACTTGAACTTTTTTCCTCCGCATGTCTTTCTCTTTTCATGTGTTGTGGAATGCGTTTGAACACATAAGTCGCTAGCCCAATAGATCAGTTAGGACGCTCGGTGATGCATGTCGTCATGAAGGTAGAGCAAGTCCCAACTTTGGATCGGCCTTCCGATGGTCGAGGGCTTAAGTCAGGCATCCTTCGCCCGATTGTAAGTCGGGCGTATTCATTGAGTCAAAAGGCGACCGACCACCGGATAAGACTTGGCAGTCGGATCTCTTCCGACGCATTCAGTCGGACGTCGTCCGGCGCATTCGATCGGGGAAGCGACGATAAGTCGGATCCTAATACCCTTGTGTCGGGTACTTATGCTGCGCCGCATGATATACGGTGGTAAGCCGAATATCTTCCGACCGGCTGTAGCTCGATCGATGAGTCATGAACGCGACAGTGGTCGCGTCGTGTGATAGACGGTGGCAAGTCGAATATCCTTCGATCGATCGTAGCTCGGTCGATAAGTCGCGACGGCGGTCGCGCAGACGTTTTGCCTTTCTTTGGTCGGGGCTCAGTCGGCAAGTCAGCCGACCGTTTGGCCCGAAACTTCGACCGTAGGAGTGTTAACTCCCGTTGTTATGGACGGTTCGGCCCTTTGTGAGCGTCCGATACATCATCGGCAATCGGGCCGTCAGTTTCATGCGGACATTAATTTCGAGTTGGGACGTCGGGACTCATCCTTCTTGGCGAGCGCCGATCATCAGTCGAAGAGTTAAAACTCCAAAATTTGAAACTGGATTTGTATTCTGAATGAACAGGTACAAAGTTCATTGGTGATACAACTTCAGGTTGTCAGCATTTCAGGTCCGGGGAATGGGTTTTCCTTCCAGAGTTTCCAGTCGGTAAGCCCTTGGCCCGTAGGTGTCTGCTACCATGTAGGGCCCTTCCCAGTTCGGAGCTAGCTTCCCTTGGTCTAGAGGCTTCGAGACCTCTGTCTTTCTTAGGACTAGGTCCCCAGGCCTGAAGAGCTTTGGTCTGACCTTGGCGTTGTAATATCGGGCTACCCTCTGTCGGTATGAAGCCATGCGAAGTTGAGCCTCGTTTCATAGTTCAGAGAGGAGGTCTAGGTCGGCCCTCTGGCAGTCAGAGTTGTTCGGCTCTTGATACTGCTCGACTCTGGTAGATGGCAGTCCAATCTCGAGCGGTATCATCGCCTCCATCCCATAGGCCAAACTGAAAGGCGACTCTCCGATCGGAACGCGGGGGGTCGTTCGGTAAGCCCACATAACGGAGCTCAGCTCATCGACCCAGAGGCCTTTGGCTTCATTCAATCGGGTTTTGAGCCCGTGTAGTATGGTTCGGTTGGTCACCTCGACTTCGCCATTGGACTGTGGGTGTCCGATTGAAGTCAGTCGGTGCGTGATGTGAAACCTCGCACAGAAGTCTCTGAAATCCTGGTTGTCGAATTATTGCCCATTGTCGGTGATAATGGTATGCGGCAATCCGAACCTGAAGATGATGGACTTCTGAATGAAGTCCTCCATCTTGCGCTTGGTAATCTGCGCCAGGGGCTCGGCCTCCACCCACTTGGTGAAGTAGTCGATAGCAACGACTATAAACTTCCTTTGGCCCGATGCCGGAGGGAAGGGACCGAGAATGTCGACCCCCCACTGAGTAAAGGGTCATGGGGCGACAATAGGAGTGATTTGGCTGGCTGGTCGGTGTTGTACGTTGGCGTACTTCTGGCATGGTTCGCACTTTCGGACCAACTCAGCCGTGTCCTTCTTCATGATGGGCCAGTAGTAACTCTGCCGTAGGACCTTGTAGGCTAAGGATTTGCCCCCCAAGTGACTCCCGCAGATCCCTTCGTGCACTTCTCTGAGTGCGTAATCCACGTCGGTCGGTCCCAAGCACCTGAGCAAGGGAAGGGAGAACGACCTTTTGTAGAGTCGGCCATCCATGATCACATATTGGGAGGCCGACCATCAGAGCCGTCTGGCCTCCGCGGGATCTTCAGGGCTGATCCCATCGGTCAGGTACCAAACAATCGGATCCATCCAGCTTGGTTCGGCTGTCAGTTGTAGCACCTCCTCGACCTTGTCGATACTCGGCTGCTCGAGATTCTCCACGAACGTCCGGCCCAAAGAGTCAAAAGCCGAGGTCGCCAGCCTGGAGAGTGCGTCAGCCCGGGCATTCTCCGACCTGAGGATGTGGGAGATTTCAAAATATCTGAGGCGCGTCACGAGATCCTTCACTTTTTGGAGATATTTTGCCATGGCTGGATCTCGTGCCTCGAATTCGCCTTTGACCTGCCCCACGATTAGCTGAGAATCGGAGAATGTCCTGAGGCTATCGATCCCAAGTTTCCTTACCATCCTCAAGCCGGCGAGGAGCGCTTCATACTCGGCTTGGTTATTGGAGGCTTTGAAGTCGAATCGGAGGGCGTACTCGGTGACTATCCCATCCGAGTTGGTGAGCAGGAACCCAGCCCCGCTCCCTTGAGCGTTCGAAGCTCCGTCGATGTGCAGTACCCAGGTGGAGACCGGGTCAGGCTCGGAGACCACGTCTCGTCCGGGGTCCACATCTTCCAACCCTTGGTCGGCCGTCGGGCATTCTGCGATGAAGTCGGCCAGGACCTGAGTCTTTAAGGCAGGTTGCGGTCGGTACTGTATGTCGAACTCGCTGAGCTTCATCGCCCACTTTGCCAGTCATCCCGATGTGTCAGGTCGGCGCAATATCGCCCTCAAGGGCTGGTTGGTGAGAACCACGATGGCATGCACCTGGAAGTATGGGCGGAGTCGCTGTGCGGAGACGGTCAGGGCGAAAATCATCTTTTCTATCTCCGAATATCGAGTTTCAGCACCGCGGAGCACTTTGCTGGTATAGTAGATAGGTTGATGGGTTCGGCTCTCATTTTCTCTGATGAGCACCGAACTGACCGCCTCGGGGGAAGTGGCCAAATAGAGATACAATGTCTCCCCGACCTCCAGCTTCACAAGCAACGGCGGAGAAGCCAGGTACCTCTTCAGATCCTCGAAGGCCCGTTGGCACTCGTCTGACCAAGAGAAGCCCTTCGCCTGCCTCAGGGTTTTGAAGAACGGGACTCATCTTTCGGCTGACCAAGAGATGAATCGGCTGAGGGCAATGATTTTCCCATTCAGCTGCTGGACCTCCTTCTTGGTGTTTGGGTGGCGCATGTCGATGATTGCTTTTATTTTCTCAGGGTTAGCCTCAATTCCACGCTGAGAAATGAGGAACCCGAGAAACTTTTTTGAGGTCACTTCAAAAGCACACTTAGTCGGATTCAGCTTTATTCGATGTTGTCGTAGAGTGCGAAAAGCTTCTTCGAGGTCTCGAACATGATCTGCGGTCTGCGCACTCTTTACCAGCATGTCATCCATGTATACTTCCATATTACGCCCGATCTGGTCTTTGAAGACCTTATTGACAAGTCGTTGGTAGGTAGCTCCAGCGTTCTTCAACCCGAAGGGCATCACCCTGTAGCAGTAGAGGCCCTTGGGGGTCATGAAGGCAGTGTGCTCCTCATCCTCGGGCACCATCTGGATCTGATTGTACCCAGTGAAGCCATCCATGAAGCTGAGCAGTCGATAATCGGACGTCGGATCCACCAGTTGGTCGATCTTTGAGAGTGAAAAGCTATCCTTCGGACAGGTCCGATTCAAGTCGATGTAGTCGATGCAAATTCTCCACTTTTCATTGGCTTTCTTCACCATGACAACATTGACGAGCCAATCGGGATATGCGGTTTCTCTGATGAAGCCCACCTCGAGTAGCTTGTCCACTTCTTCATCGATGGCCTTCTGTCTTTCAGGAGCAAAAGACCTTTTCTTCTGCCTCACCGGCCTCATCGTCGGGTCGATATTGAGTCGGTGCGTTATTATTTTCGGGGGGATGCCCGACATATCTGCCGTCAACCAAGCAAATATGTCGGCGTTGGCCTTCAGCAGCTCTGCCAACCGTCGTCGTTCGGGGTCGGGTAGTTGAGACCCACCCATACCTTTCGGTCGGGATTCTCCGCTATCGAGATTGGAACGAGCTGTTCGGCCGGTGAACCCCGTTCTTCTTCCTCCCATTGGTCTAGTTTATCGATCGTCAGGGAGCCCTTCAACTCGTCGCTTTGAGTGGAGATCTGGAAGCATCGGCGAGCGAGCTGTTGGTCTCCGTGCATCTCCCCGACTCCATTTTTGGTTGAGAACCGAACCAGGAGATGGTATGTCGAGACAATCGCCTTGATGGCATTTAGTCCGGGTCTTCCAAGTATGGCGTTGTAGGCCGAAGGTACTTGGACGACCGCAAAAGTCAAGTGGACCGTGCTTTGTCGTGGTTCGGTGCCGACCGTCACGGGCAGGGTAACTTCTCCTTCCATCGTGACGGCGTCCCCAGCGAAGCCTATCAAGGGCGCAGGGACCCTCTTGAGTCGGTCGGTTGATAGTCGCATCCGGGAGAAGGTCAAGTAAAACAAAACGTTCGTTGAACTTTCATTATCTACAAAAATTCTTTTTACATCATAGTTCGCTATTGTTGCCGAGACAACAACAGCGTCATCGTGGGGAGTTTGGATGCTCCGAACGTCTTCTTCCGTAAAGGTAATTACATCGTCCGGGTGCAGCCTCTTCGTTGACTCCCCTCCAGCAGACGTCCCCGGGTCCAGTCGTTTGAAAATCATATTGATGACCCTGACCGTTGGCTGATTAGTCGTCGCTTCTTCAGTCCGCTGGGGTCGTCGGTCGGCAACTGGTTGAGTCGGCGGGTTCCTCCGAAATTTATCGAGATACCCTCGGCGGATGAGAGCTTCGATTTCATCCTTAAGTTGAATGCATTGGTCGGTATTATGACCGTGGCCCCGATGGAATCAGCAGTATCTCCACCGATCGAGGCCCTTTGCCTTCAAAGGCGGAGGCCGTCGCAGATACTCTTTCCCTTCGATCTCCATCAAAATCTGCGCACGAGGAGCAGAGAGGGGAGTGTAGAAATCGTACCTGGGGCGTGTCGGCCTCGGGCTCCACCGTCGAGGCGACCTCTGGTCCCGTCGTGGGGGTGAGACCCGATTGTCGGTCGGGGGCCTGCTAGGCACAGTAGGTTCCCAACCCTTCCTCCGCTTCTCCTTCGGGCCTTTGGGCTCGGCCAGATGCCGATCAGAAGCTCCCTCGTCTGCGTGCATGTACTTGTATGCGCGCTCCAGCAGCTCAGCGTACGTTCGGGAGAGGGTTTTGTCCAGGGAGTAGGTGAACCGGGATGCCCTCAGCCCGCGCTTCATAGCCGAGATGGCCATGTCCTCATTGAGGTCCCGAACCTCGAGCGTGGCCGTATTGAATCACGCCACGAAGTGTCGGAGCATCTCATTTTCCTCTTGTTTAAGAGAGAAAAGGCTGTCCGATGTTCGGGACGGCTTTCGGCTGGTGCTGAAGTGGGCCACGAAGGAGTGCTCAAGCTGTCCGAAGGAGTGGATACTTTTCGATCAAAGATCGAAGTACCAGGCCCTGGCAGCTTTGCGTAGCGTGGCGGGGAAGCCGATGCAAAGAAGAGCGTCGGTTGCCCCTTGGATCGTCATGAGAGCTCTGTAGCTCTCCAGGTGGTCGATTGGGTCGGTGGAGCCGTCGTAAGGCTCCACGTGCGGCATCTTGAACCGACTGGGGATCGATTCGTCAAGGATGAGTCGGGAGAGAGGTTGGACAGTCTAAAAGTCAATGTCGTTCGAGGACTTCTGCCCGTCCACCTGCAACTGGGCAAGCCGACGGTCGATCTCATCGAACCTGCGTTCGTAGTCGTCGATCCGTCGGTGCTGAGAGACCCCAGGAGTGGAGTCTCCAGAGGAGTCCGAGAGAGAGGCGGACGGCGTTCGCGGTCGCTTCTCCTTCCTTGCTCGTTCCAGCTGGGAAGGGGAAGGACGTCGAGACCGACGGGCATCACGCCGTGGGCGCTCCTCCTCCTCTCGGTGGGAGTGGCGTGACAGGGGCTCCGAAGAAGGCGACGGCGATCGGTGCGGGCGTCGGCGGCTGCTCCTGGAGGGTATCGGACGTGCCGTCGGTTGCTCGCTCGGTGAAGGCGGCAGCTGGATCGGTTGTTGCTGAAGGCTTTTGACCGCATCTGTCAGCACGATCATCTGTCGAACTATTGCCGCGATCTGTGCCTCCATGGTCACTGCGGGACGCGGAGAGCTGGGTTCCACCGCGGAGGGTGGAGGAGAGGCCTCTTCCCCACGGGAAGAGTGCCTCGCCGATCTGGTGACCCTCGATCGCTGAGCTCTTGTCTTTGTCATCTAGAATTCTATGGGGGTTGCGATCCCTGGTGCTGTCGATGAAGCACTAACTTGTCACTATGAGCGTTGCTCTTCCCCTACCTGGCGCGCCAATCTGTTGCAGCCAATTTCCTCGTCGCCTGATCGTCGGGAACGAGCGCCTGCAAAAGAAAATCCGCACTGACCGGAGGTGGCTCCGACGGGGACCCTTCGACGGTCAAGTCAGAGAGGAGACTAGGCAACAGTGAAAAGAAAACAAGGAGCTCAACGAGAGAGGGAAAGAGAGAGAGGGGGCAAGTCCAAAAGTTTTGAAGGGACCTCTAGCACTGTTGCCTTCCCCGATATATATAGTGGAGCATGGTATGGCGCCGTCATTAATGGCGCGGACAATTGAAGAATTGTCAACTCACTGTAGACTGTCAGGGTCACCATAAAGATGTCAAATCACCGTGGGGCTGTCAAGTCGCTAGAGTTGACCATGCCCTAGGCGGGATAATGCCCCTAGACGGCAGTGCCGCATGCCGTTGTTAGGACTGACAGTCCCTGGCAGTAGTACGGTGATTGGAGGAGCCGACCGACCGTAGGTCGGTGGCTAGCTGAGGGACGTCGGGTGAAGATTTGGGCCCCTCCGACAGTCAGTCGAGCGCGTTGCAGGAGTCGGACATCGGGCTCCATAGCGCTGTCGGTTGGGAGAGTGGATAAGGTTTGCCCGACCGACGTATGGTCGGTCGATAGTCGTCGGTCGGTCGGTCGATAGCCGTCGGTCGGTCGGTAACGGCATCCATCGGTCGGTCGGCCCGACGATGAGTCGGCATGGGTGGGGTCGGTCGGTATTCCCCAACAGGTACATAGATAACCAAGCAACATTCACAATATTCATCAGTGGCATATTCAGTGAACTTGAAGATATTTTTCATTTTGATTTATTTTGAGAAAGAGTGAACCTGCACATCTAACATTTCATATTTGAAGAAATATTATATCCAAAACCTTAAATCTTACCAATAAGAATATGAGTCAGCTTCTGGGAGAGGTTCCAAGTGATGAAAATATCCTAATGACTACTGATCAGGGGAAGGTCCAATACTATCATAATATGGAACTCCAAATCTACTGAGCTACCATTGCAGTTCAATTCACAACTTGAAGATACCCTAGCTCCAATCTGGTGGTTGCAAATTATTAGTTTATCCATAGAATCAAGAACCAAAACTTGAATTGGACAAGGATTTAAATCCTCTCCAGTGGTATGGTGACCGTAAAGAGTGGGTTATTAAAGTTGGAATGTGCAACTACCTTTTGAAAAAGGATCTTGATTTCTTGGACATAATAGAATAGTTTTCCTTATGCCTCTTTTTGTTTGTATCATATTAGATGCTAGATGTTGTGGTATAGAAGAAAGGGCATCATTAGTTCCATATTGTTTGCAGTTAAAGAGAAATCTAGCTTATATAAAAAAAGACTATTCTTCCCATGTGAGGTATTTTTTAAGGGACAAAACCGTGAGACCCAAAAATAACCCATATAACCTCCGACACAGATATGGTCTATGGAGTACATAGATTCTTCTTTGATTGAGGGGGCTATATTATGGTGTAGAAGAAAGGGCATCATTAGTCCCACATTGGTTAGAGTCAATGAGAAATCTAGCTTATATAGGAAGAGATCATCCTTTCCACTTCCTTTTAAGAGGTAAAATCGTGAGACCCAAAAACGACCTATATAGCTCTCAGACTATAGGCCGTAGGTCAAAATGAATAATATCTCATATGTCGAGCCATGAGCCCTTGATTACGATATTAGGTATGGATTCTACCATCTTGTAATTAAATAGTTGCATATTTTTATTACTGAAAATGAAAAAAAAATCTAACATTTGCAGGATTCAACTTTCTTGGTAAGGCAGGATTCGGACGTAATATTATTTGTTTATCAAGTTTAGCTTTTTTATTTGTCAATTAGCTTGCCGTTAGGATTCGATAATCTTATATTAGTTATACCCTTCCAACCTAATTTTGCCTTGTAATTTTGGCAATATGTTGTGCACAACTAAAATAAGACCCATTAATCTAACCATACCATACATGCGCCCCAAAACTAGACCCAACTTCATTAGGTTTGGAGATTTCTACTAAGAGTAGTTCAAAATACTAGGTCCAAGCCATTTAATTCGCACCCAACTCAGAACTAAATTTAAGGGAAACCAATTAATGACTTTAAGCTAAGCACAAGCTCTAAATAGTAGAGGCAAAAGCAATTTAGATTGAGCACTTGGTTGAACAGTTTGCACCTAGTAGTCATTAGATAATATACATGATAACAAACTGTTGAAAACTGTGGTGTAGACGTCTTCTAATTAATTTCTAGTATGGTAATGCACCATTATACAGAGTCCACAACAATAAATGGTTCAATTGCCATCTTGTATTAATACAAAAGAAAATAGATTGATAAGTAATCGGTAAGGATAGTATATGGACCAACAACAAGGGAGAAGTTTATATGTGAATATGTGATTTAAATATATAGTTACATGATACTGCCCAAACTAAGTATGTGTTGGTTTCAACTATTGACACCCGTTCATCGAAATTTATAAAGCTAATTAACAGTTGATATGACAAATATATGGCATATCTTGCAGGCATTTTCTAATGAATGCAATACATGAGAGTAGCATATCTTGAAGGTGCTACCTTTATATCAAAAAATGATGGTGCTACCTTGAGGGCATGTAGACCTTGGTGCCAGCTAAAAGTATTTGGTCAAGGTACTAAATCTTGCTCCACTCTTTCTTTGAAGGCCGCTAAAGAGAAGCTTTTTGGCAATCCAGCGGAACGGGCTTTTACTTTTAACGAAGTGATCCGGATTCGAGTTTCGGCGGATTCGAGTTTCGGCCATTGGATTCGCCCATATGGTGGGGAAGATGCCGTCTATTCACACAAATTCGATCTCAAATTGAATATTCTCTAGTGGAGGTTGGAGCTTTATAGTCATCCCCAGAGGAGATAGACGTGTTAGATTGCCCCCTCCAACTTTCTTTTTTTTTTTATCCAAAAAAAAAGAGAGACCTTTTACTTTAGGATAATTACCGTGACCTCCCTCCACTCAAATGTTAGACATTTTTTTAGAGCCACCCTTCCAACTTTAAAATTTTCAAACCGAGCCTTCAAATTTCCATATCATTTCAAATACAGCTCTATCAATAGAATTATATCGCATAATCATCATATATTAGTATAGAAGTATATTATAACTAAAATGCCATTTATATTATAACTAAAATACCGTCTATATTAATTGTTTGTGAGGTGAACTCCTAGGATACATCCCAAATCACTCTTAGTATATGATCCATAGTTAAGGATCACCTATTGTATTGATCTCAAAGCACTTCAAATCCTTTTATTTATCCATCCACATAAATTTCAAAATTTCCTTAGTATATAATTCATAGTTAAGGATTATCTATTTTATAGATATCAAAGTATTAAAAAGCTATTCATTCATCTGCCAAGCATAGATATCAAAACATTCTTTATACATCATCCATAGTAAAGGATCATCTGTTACATGCTCTCAAAGCATTCAAAACTCCATTCATTCATCAATATAGATCTCAAATTATTCTTAATATATAGCCCATAGTTAAAAATCATCCATTGCACAAATCTTAGAGCAATCAAAGCTTCTTCATTTATCTGTCAAACTATACTTAGTACATGGTTCATAGTTAAAGATCACCACTCTCATAGATCTTAAAATACTTCAAACTTCTTCATTCATCCACATATATAGATCTCAAAGCATCTTTAATATATGATTCATAATTAAGAATTACTTATTGCATAGATTTTAAAGCACTCAAATCCTTTCATCCACACTTGAAGATGGTGAAGATATTTTGATGACCTGTGACGACAGGCCAATGCTGTTCGCTAATTGAAGAGTTGGAGGATCAGTTTCAAATAACTGGGAAGCTTGAAGAGCCGGTATGAATTTTTTTTAAAATCAACAGGATGTGTTTTGAGAAACATAAAGTTTAGACGGTGTCACCATAATTTTTTTTTTTTTTTTTGTTGCAAAAGCTGGAAGCTTTTTATTACTTTCATATATTTACACAGACAAAAATAGAAACGGAAAAGGCAGCACTGAATGAAATTTCTTGGCCACCGCCTCTTTTCTCCCTTTCCTCGCACGCCTCCTCCTCATCTCTCTCTCTCTCTCTCTTCCCGTTTACTCCCTCTATTTCTCTCTCGGCCAAACCCTAATGCCATCCAATGCCATCGGTCTAATCTAATCGAAAAACCCTTCTTTTCTCTTTGAGAGCCGTTGTGATCCGGCAATGGATGACAGCAGCAGTACGGCGAGCAACGTCGCTCGGGCCATCGCCGCCGCCCTCGACTGGAGCTCCCCTCCCGATACGCGAAAGGCGGCCGTCGCCTACTTGGAATCCGTCAGCATTCCTCAACCCCTCTACTTTCCCCATTTTCTTCTTTGCTTCCGCCGATTGCCATTCCTCCCTTCAAGTTAATGAAGTTTTTCAGTTTGCATAGATTTCCAGAGTAATTTCTTTTCTCCTTAAAGACGATCGGGTTTAAAAATTGCTGTTGAATAGAGTTCTTGGATCATAAACTTATATATCCATTCACGTTTAATTGTAAAAAGACTGATTTTGTACATGAGCACCTGTTTCCGATGATCAAAGAGTAATCTTGGCCTAAGGGCAGGGTGCAAGTTACGATCTTATGTGTTCTTTTAGCCGTTCATACCATATAAAACTTGTCCAGACTTAAAGATTGAGTCTTGCTTGCTAGTGGAAGGAGATATGTGAAACAGGAACATGGTTAGATTTTTTTTTTGAATGTTCGTTCATGGCTTTTCAGGGGTTTTGGGTAGCTCGGATGGGATTAATGTATTTATGTGTCTGTAAAGATATTTCAATATGTTCACCGGAGGAGATATGATTATTCTACTGGGGGAGTATATATGCCTAGGCTAATGTAATGTTGTAATCACCAGGAACCGTTGAGCTTACTGTAGGCAAAAATCATTACAAATTGATACAATGATATTAGTAATCTTTTTAAAAAATTTTTAGCTAGGAGAGAGAAGAAAAAAGTATACATGCTATCACTTGGTAACGATCATCCAGGACCTAACTATCTTGATTCCTACTAATTAGCATGGATTGGTGACACAAATGAGTTAATGTATAATTTAGTGCAAAGTATACAAATCAAACTAATCCAGAAAAAAAAAAAAAAAAGGTCAATAAATGTATGTGTAGAGATATTAAACGTTAATGATAGAAATAAATACAAATAATACATTTGTAAAACCCTTCCTAAAGGATATTTTTAGAAACTAAATTTCGCTATGCTTTTAAGTTAGATTTTCAGTATTTTACTCAAATCATGGCCTGAGAACAAACATTCCAACAGCTGATTAAGTAAGAACTTGACTGATCCAATCTTGACTGGTTGACTGTCGAGTTGCTCTAGAGTAAGTCATGTTATGATAACAACACCTTGTGTATATAGATGTGTATTGAAAGTAATACACATTGAATAGATACTGTGGATATCCACTTGAAGAATTTTTAGATAGAGTACTGCTTATCACTAAGTTATTACAAAAGAACATATGTTCACATGATTCAACAAGAGATGATAATTCAAATTTTAAAGACATATTAATCCAATGTATTCTATTAAATAAAAGATTGAGAAATAGATGGATTTAGGTTAAAGTAGATAAGTGAGAAGCTAGACCTCCATGGTTCAAGAAATGGCACATATGAAGTGGGCATGGTTGGTCTTATAGTGATTGTGTGTGTATGAGAGAGGTAGGCTGGCTTACTTATGTGGCATAAATCACGTGATTATTTATCATGATTAACTGCCATATTAGGTGTTAGCTTAAAAAGAGAGCTTCAATGGGCAATGTAACTTGTCATATTTAAAGGAATCAGAAGGGGGCTGCACGTCATGATTGATGCAGGCTAAAGCAATGGATTTTGGCTTATGTGGAGGGAGGTGAGGGGGACTAGGGAGGTTGTGGCTCTTGTTTGCCCCTTTAGCTCTACCTCTTGATTTGTGAATGGCACACACGCTGAACACACTTATTGGACAATGCAGACAAAGAAATTTGAAAGATACAATGTTAGAACACGTGCAAGTGTATGTTTAAACCCACATCGATTATACATTGGGTAGATCTTTGGTACTTATACATAGTCAAGTCTGTCAAGAAACCTAAATAATACTTTTTAGCTAGCCATTTTAGGTGAGGTTGGGTGATTTTTACAAATGGTATTAGAGTAGACCCAATCCACGATCCATGTGGACTGGGGGATATTGCAACACAGGCCCAATTTTGGTTGACCACGGGCGAATTGTGGCTTATCTGATTGGATATGGATGTTAGCTTGGTGAGAACACTAGGGCTTAATGGGGAGACTATGTGACGTGCCAATGCAAGCACCTGTATAGTATCACTAATGCACTGGACAGATCGTGGGTGCTTATATAGGATGAAGGGATGCAAATGAGACCTTTTGGCTAGTCTTTTTGGCTGAGGCTTTGGGTTACTACATGCTACAAGATGCATGGATTGACATAGAGGAAGAGGGATTTTTCTTTTTCTTTTTTTTCCCCCCTTCACTCTGCAACTCATACAAGGTATGTGGTGGTATAGACTCGGGCTAGAAATGGTTAATGGATATTGGCTGATGGAGTTATGATGATAAACTTGTACAAGGATTCCCGTTAGGCTATAGTTGCTTGGTCAAGAAAAGAGGAGACATATCATGTCATTTTAGCATGCGTACAACAATTAGGTTTTAGGAGGGTGGAACTAGATCAGTTTTAGGAGTAGGTAAATTTTGATAAGAACAATCTTTATAGATGGCAGTCTAAATGTCCATCTATCTAGTCACATAGAATATGATATGGTATATGTAGCTTGGAGATTAATATTCAGTTTAAGAATCTGTGGTTTTGTTTGCAGTAATATCGCTGTTGATTTACGTCGATATAACATACCAGGACTTTTAAGTAGAGAATTTGACTCGTATATTGAATGTTTCAGGAATAGATTAATATATTCCAATTGATCATTGGTTTGAAAGATAGAGAGGAAAATAGGAGATCCTTTCTGGGCTATTATTGGTCATTTGCTTGAAAGGAAAAGCCAGAATCTTGGAAAACCTTAAGGCCCTTTCTTTCCCAAAACCTGTTGCTTGAGTTTACTTCTGTTTAATTGAATAGCCCTACTTCATGTGTCTGGTTCTATCAATATTATTCAGCTTGTGGCATTAAAATAGAGGCATGACCTTTTTGTTGGTTCATCTCTTTTCTGCTTCTTTAAACATCCTTAAAAATGAAAAAGCAGTGCTGAAAGAATAGGCTCTTCCATTGAGTGCTTTAATGGAGGTGCATGTATTTGTGTATGTAGTGTAATTTATGTAATCACTTGTTTAACAAATCTGTTTTGAAGTTCATTGGATATGATGCAGCAAAGAATAGCATTGAGAAGGAGAAGAATTTAGGTCTATACAAGATCTAACCTACTGGTTCTGTTCCTATATTGGCCTTAACCTTCTTTGTATTCCTAATGAATTGGCATTTCTCTACTTCATGGGAGAAGATCTCTTGAATGAGCTGAATTTGCATTATGAATTGGTGTCAGTGTCCATACTTGTTACAAGCCAATAGGAATCGCTTTTGGTTTCATACCAACCCATGGTACAATACAGTCCGGCAAAATGTGATACCATAGTGAAACTTCGTAACATGGAATTTGCATATAATAGAATTGTTAGAGAAGAGGATTCATCAAGTTTGCATAATGTGGGAACAGGTGTGATAGCTGTGAAAAATGTCAAAATTGCTAATTGGCTGGTTTGGTAGAAAGACAACTGACTACGGTTCGATATCTTCATTACAGATTTTCTAAATCTGTTATTTATTTGGTTCATTGTTTTTCTTTCTTTTCCATTTGTTTTTGTAATTGTTGGTATGCTTAAAAAGTATGTATCAGAAGCACCATTATGGTACCAAGCATTGGTCATGGCTGGTATCATGGCTCTAGTCAATCTGGTTTTTTACATTTGTTAATGATATATTATATGGACTGGGGATTACCTATTCTATCTACATAAAGAGGTTGATTACAAGATCATAAAAATCATGGATTTTGATCAAAGAACGTAACGGTTAGAGTTAATAGGTTCTCTACAGGCTTTTTAGGCATTTTATTTTATTTGTTGTTTAAAATTTTCTCATTAACTTTGGAATCATATAATTTAGCTATATTTTCATGACAACTTTGGAAGATCCTAAGTATAAATTCAATTTTAAGCTAAAAATATAGTGATATTGATGGTCTGTTTGTCTTTTTTCATTGATTTAAGAACCATCAATGGAACAAGTTGAGAATCCAATGTCAATTTGTTTCTTAAATTGGAGCAAATGGCATTTCACTAATTATAGTAAACTGGATGTCTCACTCATGCTATTTGTTACAGAAATAGGACTGTCAAATCAAATTCTTCCTTTTGTGTTCAAAATATAATGTCGAGACCTGTGTAGGAATGGGATTGCCTAATATATCATGATCTCAGAGCTTGTATTTAGAGTTTAGACAGTTTAGTAGAGTTGGTTATTAGTTTGAAGATTCCACAATAATGACTGATTTCACAGATGAGAAAATGTGTTGTGCTATAGATAGATTCTTGTAAATTTGCATATTGGGAGGTATCGAAATGGTAGGTTTGAATCATTTTTGTCCTTTATTACTGATAAGCTGCTAGATAGCCTTTTTTTTTTTCACTGTAGTAAGTGTAGAATATGAATATGAATGTTGTAATACCTCAACTAGAACTTGGTGCACTAGATTTTTAGGACATATAGGTCCTGAATGTAGTTATCTGTTCTCTCTTGTTAACTTCATTCCATATTGTTATTGTTTTATGTTGCCTCTTTTCATTCAATTTACAAAAATAAGCAACCTGGGGTGATGAATCCCAACACATCATTTGGTTTCAACCCCTCATCATGTTTGTCTTCTTTCTGTAAAAAAATTTCTGCAGGTTAAAAGTGGAGATATTCGCGTGTTGGCAAAGACATCTCTTCTTTTGGTTGGCAAGGATTGGTCCTCTGAGATTCGGCTACATGGATTCAAAATGTTGCAGGTTCATGATCATCCACCACCTTTCATGTTTTAATATCATTAACAATGGAAAATAGTGGGCAGGAATTAAAATTTCTTTTTAGTGACCAGCATTAACAGACTTTGGTCATGCAAGATCATTAGGTGGATGTTTATTAAGACCAGACAGGTTATATAGCTACATGCACAGAGAGAAAGAGAAATGTCCGAACTTGCCAGCGGGATATGTGGCAAGTGCAACACTTAGTTAAGATATATCGGGTTTATTGATTGACAGATTGGCCCCCTTTTCTTTATATTGCAGTCCCTTTATTTTATTCCTTATCTCAAAAATGCTCTACAGAGAAATAGAGTGCAATTTTAAGTGAGGTATATGTTTTTATATATTAAAGGTGTGATGCAATAGTGTCTTGGACTATGATTGGCTTTTCAATGGTCCTGGATTGGGAGTTGTGCCAGAGTTTGATTTTACTATAGAAGATCTTTTTCATTGTAGGTTATGAATTGTGACAAAACTATATATTGCTTTTCTAATTGCTTCTTGCATTCTGTGAGAGTTTTCTATATCATATTAATAGTGTTAGGACTTAGGCATGTGCATCACATGTGTGTGTGAGAGAGAGAGTTATAGGATTGGTTGTATTATCAACTTGTGGAGAGGAAGTGGGATAGGGGGTGTGGAGTTGGTTGCTTGGATGACACTAAACACAATATGGGAGTTGACAACATAAAGTAGTATAATATGGAATAATTAATATTTCTGTATTTATTATTGAAAATGGATGGGAACATGAAGGTAAAAGATGTATCGCTTCACTCTACCTGAACTATAAATCTGCCTTAGAGCATCAAATTGTGCACTGCGCTCTTGCTAATGCAGTATCACATGCCAATCTTGGGAAAATCCAGTTAAACTTCTCATTGACTTTCCATTTATTAGGAAAAACATGCCCCATGTGGAGACTTCTCATGCAACTTCTTCAAAATTTTTACTTTATCTATCCTTTTATTTTATGGTCTTTATGATTAAAGCCTTTTCTTACTATGTTGGATATCCTGATCATCACCATTATGTATGTTTCAGCATTTGGTTCGATTTAGGTGGGATGAATTTAGTATTGCAGAACGGAGTGAGTTCGCAAATTTAACCATCAATTTAATATTTGAGATGGTCAGTCCTCGTGAAGAATGGGCATTAAAGAGTCAGACAGCCGCTTTGGTTGCTGAGGTATTTATATTTCCTTGGTTATGTTTATGTTGATCATTTGTCTAGAGTCATGTTTATCATTGTTATCTTTTTTCTTGAGGCAGGTTGTAAGGAGAGAAGGGGTCGCTCTTTGGCATGAGCTGCTACCATCTTTAGTTTCTCTATCTAATAAAGGTCCTATAGAGGTATCCTATGCTATTTCCTACAACTGGCTGTTAATTTTGCTGATTATGACCACAATCATCTCAGTGATACAATAAATGAAATCTTTTTATATCAGGCTGAGTTGGTTGCAATGATGCTGAGATGGCTCCCTGAAGATATAACAGTTCATAATGAAGACCTAGAAGGTTGAGTCTCTCTCGCTGTGCGTGTGTGTTTACTTACCAAATAGTTTTGCAATTATTAATCTGTCTTTGAGAAATATCTCAACATAAAAAAAGAAAAGTGATATGCATGTTGATTGCTTGATATGATTTAATGTGAGTGCATATATCAGGTGATCGCCGTAGGGTACTGTTACGTGGACTTACAGAATCACTGACAGAGATTTTGCCACTTTTATACAATGTAAGCTTGCTGCCCTCAAAAAGATGGGATAAGGTTGTTTGTTTGGTTTTGTTTCTGCTTCTGCATATATATTCCAGTGAGGAGGCAAATAACATCTTATTGCAGTTGCTTGAAAAACACTTTGGAGCTGCTTTGAATGAATATGCTAAACAACAGTTAGATATAGCAAAACAGCATGCGGCCACAGTAACAGCTGCTTTGAATGCTGTGAATGCATATGCTGAATGGGCTCCTGTCCCTGATCTTGCCAAATATGGTCTGGTTCATGGGTATGTTTTATGATACTCTGACTGCATTTTTTTTATCCTTTAGGATAATGTGTGCTAGAATTTGGGGTTGCTAACCATTTCTTTTAACAGATGCGGGTCTTTACTTCCTTACCATGAGTTTCGCCTCCATGCCTGTGAATTTTTCAAACTTGTTTGTCAAAGGTATGCCTGGTCAATCCTTTTCTAATGTGCATGTCAAAGCTAAATCTAATTCATTTATTTAGTTGACAATATTTTGTTTGCTTCATTTTTAATATATATATATAAATGCAGGAAAAGACCTACTGATGCTACTGCACATGAGTTTAATTCTGCAATGAGTACCATCTTCCAGATCCTCATGAATGTATCCAGAGATTTCTTAAACAGATCTAGGTCCAATTTTCACGCTATTGATGAAAGTGAATTTGAGTTTGTAGAATGTATATGTGAGAGTATGGTCGCTTTGGGTTCTTCTAACATGCAATGCATCATTGCTGATGGAACCATGACTTCTCAATTTCTTCAACAGGTGAGGACCTAGTGATTCATATGCTTGGTTTGAAGGTTGATGGAATATTCCAGTTTTAATATTCATGTATATTTCCAGTGGCTCAACATTTATGGCATTTTAGCATTACCTGTGCTCCATTTGTTATTTTCTTTGCCCTGGTGAGATGCTTGAATCATTTCATATCCTTCTCCATTTTTAAGAGAGGTCTGAGGTCCAAAGCTGGCAAAAAATGTTGAATGGAAAAATGAAGGGGACGTTTGTGTATATGATCATAGAGGGGAGGGAGAGAGTTGTTTCTATGAGATGGGAGAGCATATTTAGGCAGCAAGGGAAAAGGGTTTGGTTGGATTAAGCATTCACTATGCAGCCCCACGAGATGCTGAAGAAATATCACTGAGAAGCTGGAATGAAAGATCAGTTGTTAGATGATAATACTGGTGATTCTGATGCCAATCCAGAGAATGACACTTGATTCAAGACTGTTACAGTTGTTTGTCTTCCTAGATATTCTAAGTTTTTTTGCACTTGACGCAAGAAAATGTTAGATATTTGGACATATAGATGGTGTGCTAAGAAAATAGGGCAACATTATTATTGGGAAAGACTTGCCTAAATAAGAACTGTGGTCAAGTGAAAATTGTGCTTCTCTGTGGTGATTGATGGAATTCAACAGTCTTCTGCTAGAAAATTTGAAACTTATCAGTTATGCCTTGTATTTAAATTTTATTATTTCACAGACAGCATTTTATTAACTTGTGATGGGCTTTCAGCTGGTGAAAAATTGATGATTTTGATATTTACTGAGCATGCGTGATGATTTAGACCGGTATTCGTTTTACAGCACTTAGTTTTGCACATGGAATTCATTTTAAAGGTGGAGGTAGCCTGTTGTATTGATGCTTGTGACTCTTTTGCCTTTGTTTTTCTCTCATTTTCACTCAATTTATAAGTTGAAAGTGCCCAGATGGATGCATTAGTTTATTCTGTTTTTTAAATTTCTTCCAAGTGTAACCTAGATGTTACCTATGTGTTAATGTTGATCCCTCTCATGGACCCTTAAGCTGAGACATGACTGGTAGAAATCAGAAGGGAGGTTTACTGAAACTCACATCAGGTCAACTTGATGTTATATAAGCTGGATTAAGAAGGTCATGTGGGTGGCTTTTGTTTGAAGTATTAGTAAGACTACTGTTTGGTGCAGCATTTGTTGATTTGACTGTGTGAACTTGCATTTTGTATGTTATGTATCTGTATATAAGGTCTGGCTTCAAACAACGTTCCTCCATAAGTCGTCTACCAACTATAGAGAGCTGTGCATTTCTTAACAAAATATACTTACAGGATCTAGATTCTTTTTAATGTGTAACTGTTTGCTGGTTACTTTGTAGTTTTGTGCGGGTGGGTCCATCTCTGAGCATCATGTGGAACTTCGAGTTGTATCATGAGAAAATGAGATTGTTTAGTTGCATCGTTTTATGGAACACAGATGTACTCAATGATCATGAGCAAGGGGGTCTTATTATGCTGTTGGACTTAGTTTAACATCGGCAATGATTGTTGTCGTCCTTTATTTAGAGTTGTTGAATGCTTTAAATGGGGCTTGGAAACTTGGTTTTTAATGAAAAACCACCAATGATTACTTCAACTGAGTTGGTTATCTCTTATGAAGTCTATATCTTTAGCCTTGATTCGAGAAATGCTGCTCTTGATTAGAGCTCTCTTTCTTTCCTATTTTTGGTGCTGCACCTTTTTTATCAACTTTAGCATTACCAGTATTTGAATTTCGTGTGACCCTTGTAGCATAACATTGCCCTGTCAACAGGAAGGCAGATATCTTCATGAGGATTGTATTAGATGAATTTGTACTCACTTTAAAATATGCCTACCAAGTGTAACAAAAGAAATATGCTGACTTAAGTTCTGGCAATATGGCTACCATCAACTGACCTTCCAGCCCATTCTGATTAACCACTACAGGGACCTAGTTTTTAGTGCTCTGTATGTGTTACATGCCAGTTACCTGTTTATTAATAGGTGATAGATTAAAAAATATGCATCTGTACCCAAATTTTAACTTCGTACATGTATCTGTAATGATCTTTTGTTATACTCCCTTTGTATTGCTTTGTATTAGTTCTGGATTAATTGTATGTTTTAATGTTTATCTTTTTCTTTCCAGATGCTGGAGTATTATCAACATTTTAAAATTGCACTTCACTTTCAATCTTTGCTCTTTTGGCTGGTATGTATCAAGTTCTTGAAGTGTGTTTGTCCAGACCATTACTTGCAGGTTATTATATGATGAAGAATGGCTTGTCCCTAAGAGGGCAATTTGATTCCATTGCTAACAGGTGGTTATGAGAGAATCACTATCCAAGACAAAAGCTGCTGCACAGATTGCTGGGGACAACTCAGCTGTCAGTAATTTGGGCTTTGGTTCTGGACTAGCAGAAAAGGAGAAGAAAGGGGTGTCAGCATTCATTAATGATGATATCTGCAATGCTATTTTGGATGTTTCCTTCCAGCGAATGCTCAAGAAAAATATTGCTGTTGGAACCTCAACAACTGCAGAGGCATTAGAACTGTGGAGTGATGAGTTTGATGGGAAAAGTGACTTTAGCCAGTATCGTTCTAGACTGGTATGCTGTTTCTTTTTCTTGTCATATATTCCTTTCTCTCTGGCATGCCGGTTGACTAGGTTAGTTAGATAATGCTGTTTCATTTACTAGAACCAAGTTAAATACATAGGAATTTTTTATTTTTATAAATTTAAAACAAAAAGTTGTATCTCATCTCTTCTTTAACATGCTGGATAACCGCCAGTTTTCCCTATATTCACATGCAAATATACTTTTTGATACATTTATCTTTGTAGCTACTCAGGACCTCACTGGTAAAGGCCAGGCAAAAGGTTATTAACTGGGGTCCTTGGTCAAGATCTCCCCAATGCATATGGGACTTAACACATCTGCTCCTCACACATTCCCCTCTCCCCCCACCCAAACTCAGTTTAGGCCCTGGTATCCTTGTGAGGGAAGGGTCCAAGACACTATGACTGGCTCCTGCTCTGCCCCAGAAGGGCCCATGCAGCAGTATACCCTAGTCCGCATAGGCCACAACACAAGTTGGATCAATTCTGATATCATTTATAATGACCCAGGGCCATCTCGAAAAAGGCGAGCTAAAAAGTTATGAAAATTGAAATGCATGGCCATGCTTATGTACCCAAGACAGACCCAATGTGGGACTAGACATACGCCCTCAAGGGCCACTTTTTGATAGTGGAGCTACTTATGGCATATGCATGACTCTGTGGTCCACCGTCACCATGGAAAAGAGGATCTTTTATTGAAAACTGAAGAATGACTGTTTCACTTCTTAGATATGGACCTGATATAGATGCTTCTTGAGAATTGCAGTTTACAAATTGTAGATATTGATTTATGATTTGAATGTTTTACTCAAGACTATCAACACTTTATGTTATAGTGGCTAAAATAGCGCAAATATGCAAGTGCCTGCTTATTCAGCACGACTTTTTGGATATCATTTATGGAAATAGATTGCTGGTGATTGTGTGTCTGACGAGTGTAATATATATCAATGTCTTTCCCAAAACTAAGGCTTCTTACTTTCTTGTGCAGTTGGAGCTCATAAGACTTATTGCTTTTCGAAAGCCACTTGTTGCTGCAGCAAGGGTTTCACATAGAATTGACTCGGTTATTAGAAATTTTGTACATGCGTCAATGTCAGCTCAGGTTTGATATGCAATTTTAGTTTACTGAGTTTCTGGGCTCAATACCACTGTATCATCTTGTATAACTCGAATGCCTTCCTAAGTCTAATGATAAATAGACATGCTCACTATTTTGATGCAATACTTAAATCCCAGGAGCTAGTTGTAGTGGAAAGCATGCAATTGGGCCTTGAAACAGTTGTAGGTGCAATTTTTGATGGCTCAGCTGAATTTGTAAGCAGTGCTCCTGAAACCAAGTTTCAATTACACAGTATTCTTGAAGGTTATCCATATAAAGTTACAGTTTGTTGTTGTGGCTTGTGAATGCGTTAATCCTGAAGCATGCTGAAATCTAACCTTGCTTTGTGAACTCAGGTCTTCTTCAGCAGCTCCTTTCTTTGAAATGGACTGAACCAACACTTGCAGTAACACTTGGGCGATATTTGGATGCATTTGGTCCCTATCTGAAATACTATCCAGATTCAGTTGCTGGTGTTGTCAATAAACTTTTTGAACTTTTGACATCACTCCCATTTGCACTCAAGGTTATGCTTGATATATTCTGATTAAATAATTTTTGACACCGAAGTATCATCTGATTACCCTCTGTACTTGGACTGCAACAGGACCCTTCCTCAAATAATGCTCGACATGCTAGGTTGCAAATTTGTACATCTTTTATTAGGATTGCCAGAGCTGCTGATAAAAGCCTTCTTCCTCATATGAAGGTTATATTTCAATTTTTTTTCCGTTGCAGTTTGTTTGAAATTGCAGTAAATCAATTAGTAGTTTATGATTCTTTGTACTAGTGATTTTTAATATATATTCTTTTCACAATACATGCACGAATATATTTTTATGTATATGACTTTATGCATGTATTCACCGAGGTTTAAAAATATTATGTATCATGCATCTGTTGGCCTTTGATCATCACAGTTTGTGTATCATGCCCGCCATGGTGATGCTTGCCACTCACCATCACAAAAGAATGGCCAGCAACATGATTTGTGACCAGTATGTCATGAGTAGCTACTTTTTGACAATCTAACTATTTCATGTTAGTGTGTTGGTATATCATGAACAAAAATTACAGTTTTAAGTGATCTGTAAAGATGTTATTATAAAATATTTTAGATATCTATGATAGTTGTTGTTTAACCTGTGAAGTGTCTAGGTTCTGGCAGTTTTAGTGCAGACTAGTACCGAACAAGTATGTTGACAAATTTACAACAAAATAGGTTCTTCATGATTGTAGCTAGATAAGTGGGCGGATAACTGTGATTAAATGCCAGCAACATGTTCATGTTGCCGACATATTTTTAGTTTCATGGGAAACCCATCACTAGTGATATTGTGGGAGCCTTGTCTATCAAGTTTACTGGTAATACTTGATCCAATTCTTTGATCAGTCCTTCACCTTCTTAAAAGGAAAAATGGAAACAAAGAAAAGTCGGTAAGAGCTCGAAACTGCCCCAAACAGCAGGAAGGTTTCAAAATCTTGAGGTGCTGATCTTAAAATTAAAAGCAAATTACATGCACATGCCACTATATTGATCTGTATCATGTTTATGATATCAACACGTGAAGGAAAAACCGGCTTTTTCCTTGTAGGATCTTTCAGATCTAATGAGATCTGGGACGGAATATTTCAAAAAAAAATTATTCTACGATATTTCAGATTTAAGATCTATTAGATCTAATTCCTATTATCTGATATTAAATCTAAAATTAAATTTGGAAACATGAGGAATAGAGAAATACCTCTAGGGTAACTAGATTACCCTGTAGATGATCGTAGCAATGCTCGAGATTCTAAAATAGCCACGCAGTCGCTTGGCCTCTACCGGTATCCACTCGAACAGGATCTGGATCGTCTTCTCCTCGCGAATCTTTGCTCCAAAAATCAGATCTGGATCTGATCTGGAAGATCTTCTGAAGCTGGAGCAGCAGCTTCTCGACAAATCTCTGCAGCCTTCTAATCAGAGAGCCACCATGCCTTGGACAAGCACCAGATGGACGCCCAACCTCTTGGACGTGAAGAGGGGAGGGAGAGGAGTAGAGGGGGCGTGGAGAAGTGGAGAGGATTCAGGCTTTTGCTGGTTATTGAGCAGAGACTCTAAACTCTAGGTGCAGACAGGGTTTAAATAGACCCTGCTGCGCCATGCAGTGCCACATCATTCGACCAATCAAAAAATTTCAATTAATTCTGAAAAAATTTTGATTGATGGAATGATGTCATCTGATCATATCAGATAAGAATCCCCACAATCCCTCCTACTGTTGGCACCAACACTGGATAAGCATAGTGAGATTGGCGCCCCACAATCCAAGTTGATCAAGGGATCAAAGTCATCATCTCATGAGATTCTATCCTTATCCACTTGGGGTGCACGCCATATCTGATTATGGCGCCCACATTGAGGGCTAATTTAGCAGGTGAACACTCCACTAAAACTCTCCAATGACCTCTTGCCAAGTGGCCTTCAGTCCAAGGTCCATGGGTCAACGTTTGACCAATGTCCTAAAACGAAAATGACAGGTGACAGGAATTAGCAGGTGTTGTCTTAAATTCATCTCATGAATTAAGACAAGTCCTTTCTGAGCTGTACTGGCTCCAGTCAGACTGTGAGAAATCTTTTCAAGGTTCTCTGGATGAGTCAAATCACATTTGGCTCAGTCGAGATAGAAAAGATTACACGAGGAGAAAGTTAGGCTCAATCGTGTGCTAGCACGTTTTCCTTGAACCTAATTGGATCTAATCCAAATCAATCGAACTGGGCTAGCTCAGTTGATGACATCCAGACCTTAACTCTTGTTTGTGTGATTCAGTTAGGTTCATTTCCGTATGGTAATGAGACATGTCGTGATCTCATCATCGACATCATCAAAACTCCTTTCGATGGACCAGAACTCTTCTGATTCAGGCAATTAGAATGATCGATCATCAAGATTATTCTAATTGCTTCCAAAATCCATCAGTGACACCTAGCAGTATATGGTGGCAATCCATCAGAAATGAAGACGAACCTCTTGGTGCAGCTACCTGTGTGATTGAGTTCCTCTATCATGAGTCCCAACTGAATTAGGGTTAAAGTGAACTCGTCAAACCCAACATCAGTCATATGAATCAATCGATCGATCCAAGTCCGATGTGAAATCTTAATGAAAATTTTTTTTCCATTATTTCATTCTGCCATGGTCATGGGCTTAAGGACTCAATCTTTCGATCATCATAGGACTACTCTTATCTACCGAGGTTGATAGATCCCTTCTTGGTGCGATCTGGTTCCTACAATGAATATGCTACAGCCAACATACACCTCAGGGTTTCGAATAGCTAGGAGACCGAGTTATGGTGTAGTCAAACTATAACATACTCAAGGTGAACTGTCGATGTACCTCAGGTCAAAGAACTAGACACACAGCTGCAGCATTGAGCTAGTCATCGACGAGAAGGTAGATTTTCTTATGACTGTTCGAAGTGGTCACGCTCAGTACTCTCGTTCTCAATGAATACCTGTACTCTCGCTCCGGTGTCTCCACACTGTAGACTCAAGACACATCTACCCTAAAGAAGCGATCGTACACCAACCTTCCGGATCGATTACCATCCTCATGATGATCCTATGGTCAGGAGCTGTTTATGAGTTATGTAAATTCATGCCTTAAATTTTCAACTCTTGAAAATATGAATTAACATTCCTACTAACTCAAAAGATGTATCACAGACATAATGTACACAATGTGATAGTAGAATAACCCTTTTATTTATTTATAGTCAAAATTACAAATTTGTCCTTAAATTTGTACAGGAATGTGTCAGCCAATCTGGCATCTAGGGCACACATCTAACAACACGTCAGAGATACTAGTTGATTTGCAGCATTATAGTTTGGTGCACACATACAGAGGTACGCAACCTTGCAGCATCCTGACACCTTGCCTGCAAAGTGTGTATTATATGATATAATACATGATTAGCTAGCAACCTAATTCTTGATGCACAGAACATTATATCCAAATGAAGCCTTATCCAGACTATTTGGTAGGGTTGTACTGTTACCACTATTTTGGAGGAAGAAGAAGGAATTGAAGTGGCTAAGAAATCATGATAATCCCTAAACTCGATGAAGCAAGTTTTACTTCGATGTTTTCTTAATTAATATTTGCATTGCCTGCCTTATTAGATGAACATTTGCATGCCCTTCCTTATCACCCGAACCATATCTTGACCAACTCATGGCCAATATACTATTACCACTATTTTGAAGGCTTAGGCCAGTCTTAGAGTACTTTATCCAATCCAAGGTGACCATCAGATCAGGTAGTGAAATCCAAACCTGACCTGTACATAATCAGGATGATCTTAGATTACCCAAAAACCCAAAGTGATCCAGTTGTTGGAAATCCTCAGCAAAACCTGTTTATTTTGAGTAGGTTTAGATAAGTTTAAAGTTGCGGGTAAATAATTGGAACCCCAAACTTAAAAACATCTTGGTTGATGACCCTTTAATACATGAAAGTTTTGGAATTGCTATTAGAGTTGAAAGGGTGATTGGACAAACTCTAAGTGCATCAGGGACAAAAGGAATACACATTCATGACCAAAGATATCAAAGATCCTTGGAAAACTCCTTACCAATGGTTAGGTGATGGTACTGAATATTACATCTATTAGGTTAATCACCCTGTAATATATTATACTGAATTAAGAAATTAGAGTTTTGAACCTTACAATATTCCACAAATATTCTAACACCTGATTTTTTTTTAACTTCCTCCTCTTTGGGACTAGCAAACTGTCTTGTATCTAGCAAGAATCAATGACTCTTAGGAACAGGTCTTAAGATTCATCTGCAGTGAGGTCAAGAACGTCGGATGAGGTTAAGGTTTGGTGGATCCATGGTATTTGTAGAGCGAAGACAGTAATGCAAAACAAAATTTTGGATCCATTTGGTACTCATATCAGTTCAGCATGGACCATAGATAGCTTTGCATACATCAAATGCCAAACATGGATCTCAAAGTCTGTCATGCATTGCTACCTGCAACAGTGGGAACTCTCTCTACAAATAGCAGAACTAGAAGGTATTGCCTTGAGCGTCAAATGTTCATCAAATGTCTTTCTAGAAAAATTATAACTTTCAAGGAAAATGAACAAAACTATATTGTAGTTGTATCTTATGGTTTCATCCATTTTATCAGTATAATTGAAAATGCAACATATAAGTAGCAACCTTGAAGTAGTTACATGTTTTAGTAAGGAATTTTGTGATTCAACACTTATAACGATATGGGTATCATCCAAAAAGGCTGGCCAAAAGGTTGTACTTTAAGATTATTGGCTAGCATATAACCAATGTGTGACTAAACAAAATCCTACATTAGTCCTCACATACTTCCCCTCCATTTAAGCCTCAGCATCCTCACCAGATATAGGTCCAACTACAAACACAATCACAAACACCATGATCGGCTCATATTCAGTCCCAAAAATTCCTATGCTGCAGCATCTCCTGGTCTGCATAGGTCATGGTGCTGGGTTTCCTCTCATACCATCTGTAGCAATCCTGAATCTCATCCAAAATGGCTAGTCAGAAAGATATATTTTAGGATCCTTGGCCTTGTTTTAGTACTCAAGATCTTCTTAGCGCATACAAAATGTGGAGCTAAACACTGCCTACACGGGTCCTTACAAGCCTTGTGCAAGATTAACCATAGAGGGAGTAATCTACTCATAAGAAGTTTTGCTAAAAATGATTTTTGGTTGAAAGAACCAGGGGCTTGTTGTTTCTTGGTTTCAAAATACTTGAAAACTCCTATATTTTAAGAGAGTAGGCATGAAAACAAAAAAGGCTAGGCAGTTAATGGTTGTGTACCAGGCATAAAGGGAGAAGTGGGTAATTGTAGATGGATTATGCTATGGATTTTGAGAGTGTGATCACAATGTTTTTTAAATCTGATATGATATTTAAAGGAGAGGGTGGGTGGGGTGGGGCGGTTGCGACGAGCATATGTGGGGCTAAGGGGTCTCTATAGATAATTCAACAGCAGGTTGGTAATGCCCCCTCCCAAAAATCGAAGCCAAACAAAGCTCTGCACCAACTTAGTAAAAAAGAGTATCCCAGTGCACGAGACTCCTGCCAATTTGAGGTCTGGGGAGGGTTAGACGTATGCAGCCTTATCTTTGCATGCAGAGGAGCTATTTCCATATTTTGAACCTATGACACCCAAGTCTCAATGGAGGAACCTTACCGTTGTGCCAAAGCCTGCCCTCCCCTACTTAATCCACTCCCAAGAACTCTCAAATAGTTTCCTTAAAAAATAACAAGAATATAAATAGGTCTACATCTCTTTCTCTATCTAGTTATTTGTCTGTTTTGTTTTCTTGATTACTATCCATTAATTTCCTCTCTTGATTTAAATTTTCCTTTAAAGTTCTTCCTACACCCACTTCACTTTTTATTATACCCATGACTGTGGCTAAACCACTTCCCAACCATCTCTCTTTAATGGACTTGTGTTTTGAATTTTTTTTTCTTTACCTCAATGATTCAAGTTCTGGTGTTGCTGGAGATCTGACCTACTGGCTGGCAAAAAACATATCAATTCATCTCTTTCCATGCCAATGCACATGCCAAGCTGTATAGAACAAAAGATATTAAAAAAGACAAATCTTCAAAGAGCCTTTTGTAATTTAAAAAAAAAAAAAAAAAAACAGAAAAAGGGTTTACTGGGTGTTATCTGGCCTGATGCCATTACACGTACTAGCCTGCATGTTACATGCTGTCCATCATGAGTTCACTCAAGCTAGCACTTAAAACCTTGCTTGAACATTCAAGTATTATAAGATCCTGATTTAGTATGCCATCATGCTCCTTCACTTCTGTATCTATATAGAATGCTACTACCCTTTTCTTGATAGAAATAAGAAAGATAAAGGCTACACCAACGGGGTGTATTCAAACCATTCTAAATAGGGAAACAATCGATGGGATTGCATTCTAACATAAAATATTTTTGCATTCTATTTTGTTTTATTTTTATTAACCTTTTGTTACTTGTGTTATTTCTTGTCATGCTTTTTTAGCTTGTTTTGCATTGTATTTTATTTTGATTTCATTTTCTATTGTGTTTCATGTTTCTATTTTTAAGTTTGCTCAATATCATCTCCTAGTTTCTATTTTTATTTTTATTTTTATATTCAGTTTTGTCTATTTTATAAAAAAGGCATTTTGGTGCATGAGGCTTTTGCCATTGCAGGATTAGATACATACAGCCTTATCCATACACACGGATTGTTTCTATGTTTCAAACCTGCAACACCCCTGTCAAAATGGAGCAACCTTACCATTACGCCAAGGCTTGCCCTCCAAATTTGTCTATTTTATGTGATTTATTATTTTCATGGAACATGCACTTCACCTGCCTCCTTTTTTTGTACACATATAAATGCGGCATGTCTAATGGAATTTGTTTACCCTGATTCTGAAATAAAATAAATAAATAAATAAAGAAAAAAAAATCTTTCCATTTTTTCTGCCAAAACATAGAATCACACAGTAGGTAGCTAGAAGTATTGCATTGTGCAGCTTGCATATCTTTAGTTCCTCTGTCAAATAGAATAAATGTCATTATATTTTAACTATTATATTTTTGACGCAATAGGGTATTGCTGACATGATGGCTTATCTCCAAGGAGAGGGTCGGTTACTTCGTGGTGAGCATAATCTTCTAGGTGAAGCATTTCTTGTCATGGCATCTTCTGCTGGGTAAGTACATTACCTCATGCTTATCCAAGTCATGCACCTTTCAAACAGCTTAGAGTAGTTCTTGATGCACTATTTTCCCTCCTAGAGCACTTGTGAATAGATATCTTATTCTATTTTTCACATTTAGGATTCAGCAACATCAGGAAGTGTTAGCCTGGTTACTTGAACCTTTAAATAAACAGTGGGCACCATTAGAATGGCAAAATGCTTATTTGTCTGAACCATTTGGTCTGGCACGTCTCTGCTCCGACACACAATTTATGTGGTCAATTTTCCATACTGTAACATTCTTTGAGAAGGCTCTGAAAAGGAGTGGAACTAAAAAGGCTATGATGAATCTACAAGGATGTTCTGCACCCACAGATATTTCCACTTATCCCCATCCCATGTCTTCTCATTTATCATGGATGCTGCCCCCTCTACTAAGGGTAAGTCAATATGTGTAAGAAGCAGGAAGTTTCTGTATCCTCATTTTTTCCTTCTTTTTCTTTGTTGGTTGGGCTAGGGAGGTGGGTGTGGTTTGTTTGCCTGAAAACATATCAATGTATGCAGAACTTTTAGTGCATTACGAGGATAAATTTGTTGTTTGAGACAATTTTCAGTGTGGTGCACTTTTGTTCATCGCAGCTACTTCGTTCTGTGCATGCTCTTTGGTCTCAACCAGTAGCTCAAGCTTTGACAAGTGAACTAAGAGCAGCAAAGAGTATGAGCCATGTTGAGCAGGCTACTCTTCTTGGGGAAAGCAATCTTAAACCACCAAAAGGTCAGGTGAGTTTTGCTGATGGGTCTCAGACGGACATGAACAGGGAAGGAGAGTCAAATGAAAATGACATAAGGAACTGGTTGAAGGGTATCAGGGACAGTGGGTAAGCATTGGACTTGCTGCATGTCTCTGACTTGTTTAGGTTTTGAAATTTGTTTCTCCTCTTTTGCCTCGTCTATTGCTTTTAGTTTTGACTGAACATTATGATGTATTATAAATTAATATGCTTGCACTGGGATATTAAACATGCTGGTATTTACTGCCGTATCTTTGCAATTTTGGCACCTTTTTAACATACTATATCCCAATAAAGCAGTTGTTTTGCATTGCTTCAGGTATAATGTCGTCGGCCTCTCAGCAACTATTGGAGATGCCTTTTTCCGATGTGTTGAGAGTCCATCTGTTGCACTAGCCCTTGTGGAGAATGTCCAATCAATGGAATTTAGACACATGCGCCAACTAATTCATTTAGTTGTTATTCCTTTGGTCAAGTTCTGTCCTGCAGATTTGTGGGAGACATGGCTAGAAAACATCTTGCATCCATTATTTCTCTACTGTGAGCAAGCTCTTACTTGTTCATGGTCCAGTCTTCTGCACGAGGGTAGAGCAAAGGTTCCTGATACCTTTGGTAATCTTTCTGGACTGGAGCTAAAGGTGGAAGTAATGGAAGAAAAGTTGCTGCGTGATTTGACTCGTGAGATATGTTCTCTTCTCTCAGTTTTAGCTTCACCAGGTCTAAACAGTGGACTTCCATCCTTGGAGCAACTTGGGCCCATCAATCGCCTGGAAGTGTCTTCGCTTAGAGATTTGGATGCTTTTGTCTCAAATTCTATGATTGGGTAAATTCATAATATTGTCTGCTATAACCCTCACTGAGCTTCAATTTTTGATTCTTGTAAACTGTAGGATTATCATAATAGGTAGAGCTGAAAATTATGTTCACTTGCAGCTTTCTTATTGCGCACAAAGGCCTTGCTCTTCCTGCAATGAGGATAAGTATCGAAGTGTTTGCATGGACAGATGGTGAAGCAGTGAATAAAGTTATCCCTTTTTGTGGATCTCTCATTCTTCTTGCTATATCAACGAATAACGTGGAACTTAGAGAGTTTGTTGCTAAGGATTTGTTCTATGCAATAATTCAAGGTCTCGCCCTGGAGTCAAATGCTATTATAAGTGCCGATCTTGTTGGTCTTTGTCGTGAAATATATGTCTATCTAGCAGATAGAGATCCTGCACCCAGACAGGTAATTTAGAAATTATATTCTATGTTTGGCTTTAAAGTCCTATGTAAACATTCTTTAACATTTCAAAATTTCTATGTGCAGATTCTGTTGTCCCTTCCTTGTATTAAAAGAGAAGATCTACTTGCTTTTGAGGATGCTCTGACAAAAACTAGTAGTCCCAAAGAACAAAAGCAACATATGAGGAGCTTGCTTTTAATAGCTACTGGAAACAAGTTGAAAGCTCTTGCTGCTCAGAAGAGCACAAATGTCATAACCAATGTAACAGGTGCGCACATGGCCTTTACCATTTTCTTTGTTGAGCATCCTATTGTTTTGAGTTTCATATCTGGATGTTCTGCTATTGCCTAAAATTTTATTTCTATTATTTCTTTTATTGCCTTGGAGGCTTAGACCTGATTTTACTGAAAATATCTTTATTGTGGGAATACATTCAATTATCATGTAATGTGATCAATGCAACAGCAAAATACTTCATTCTGCACACTGGTGCCAGCTTATGAATGCACAGGAGAAACAAAAACAGATGGGTTTCTCTTTTAATATTGAAAAATAAACTTCATAGTATTGCATGCTTGTGGAATGCTGGTCTGATACTGGCACAATATATGTGTGATGCCTTGCTCGTGCTGGACACCGACCAATACCATGCCATTGCTGCATGCCAGTGAGGTGCTGAGAAATGATTAAAATTTCAAGGCTCTGTACAAGGTCAGTATGTGAAAGATTTCAACCCTGGGCACTAACATGGTATGTACTATTCCATAGAGTGTGTCGGGCAGTACTTAAAATCTTGCTTCACAAAGTCAACTTGTACTATGTATTATATGTTATAATGTAGTAAAGCTATCATTAGACTTGCTCAAATAAATCAAATTAGAAAATGATATCTTGGCTATGTCCAACCCACTTGTAGATGTATACAAGTCAAATACAGTTGATTATATCATCAGCTTGGACTATCAAACTAAAACATCAAAGTTGCACTTGTGTGGCAATACAAGCAGTGCTAAGAAGTTACATGTCTGTTACATGATGGTGTTCCCCCACTTGACTGCCCTTGATCTAGATCCAGAATTGTTCTGATCCATGCACAAACTACTCCATGACCAAGCTTAAACTGCTTACACTGCTAGAATTGCTCCAAACCAGTGAAGTACATGAAGCCAAGCCTTGGACCACCCCACTGCATTGAATCAGGTCTTAACCCACCACAAACTACCTGATTCAGACGTAGAACCATTTCAAATTAACCCTGGCTCATTCAAAATTTGGACAGTTTTCAAACTCACGACTGCTGCCCACAAAAGCAGGGTGCCAACTGTTGGGCCAAAGCTCCAGAGGCTTAAAACTCTTTGGTTCCAATCAACATCAAGTTATTAACCACCTTGACAGGATTGATACCAAATGATTGTTATAGAAAACATACTAAATACTGGAGCCTTGGTGTATGAGAGTTTGTACAATGCCATCGAGTGGAATAAACAATTGTCAACTGTATGATAAATGAATTGGTACTTGAAAGCATGTGAAGATGTGTTAAATAAAGCTTGCTTCCAAATTATATGATGATTTTGTTTAACATAGGTGGCGGAAACTTGGTCTTTACTTGATGCATCATCATTTATTTCGACATTATTTATTCTGAATGCATGCTGCAGTCTTGAGTCACACGTAAGTGTATTGCTTTCCAAGCAGTTGACATGAGATTATTTACGGCTACTTGTTGCATGTTCATACACAACTGAGGAAGGGATTATGATGCATATAAACTATTTTCAAATGGAAACTGTTCATAGATTGCTTTCAGTACATCTGATTTGCAGTCTTTCAGAGAAAAGTGTTCCTCTTAATCGTGCTTGTTATCTGTTTTTTTTGGAATGTCTTTTTACCTGACATTCATCGGCTTTTATTTACCCTTGATACTCAGCTAAAACCCGTAGCTCGGCCGTCGGAGCAAGTGTTGAAGAAGATAATGTCATTGGATTAGCAGCCATCACGTGAGACATCCATTATTTGTGGGATTCATATGTTTCCATTGGCTGATCGCCTGTACAAAAATGGATTTCAAGGCCTAAAACAGAGTGACAACCTGAAGGCTTTTCCACAGATGCACAGACAAAGTGAGTGGAGGGGCTACACTGCCTGCAGACGAGGAGAATCGTGTAGTATTTAGATAATGGTATTAAAACTTCTACAGTTTCAGCTATTGTTGTCGAACCAGCTATATATGGAGCGTCAAATAGCTCTCTTTTTCCTCATTGGAGAAAACAAAGGAAAAAAAAAAAAACTCCGGTAATGATCGACAAAATAGAACTCAGTGGAACGGCTGTGTGGAAAGCTTGATTGACTTGTAAAAGAAATTGTTCCTCCTCAGTTCTGCTGTACATTTAAATTTTAATCTAAATTTTGTGTCTGAGAAATCCATTAGCTTCCCATGTCCAGGGTTTGCATGCTAGCTCTTTTTTAAGCCAAGACTGCAGATTCCGACATGGATATCTTTGTTCCGCAGGAAACCATGCATGAAGACATCATGCCATCAAATCATCAAGCTATAGAGGCTGGCTATTGCTTTATTATTATCTTCTTTTTTTTTTTTTTCTTTTTCCACTGTACCCATTCCCTAAAAAAAGTGCAGTATATGTCATCATGTCTACATCTTGGAATGCCTGCACCTCTGCACCATTCAAAGCCTCTGAAGTGACATCATAAGAACCTACCTGCTCAATTATTGGTTCTTGTTGGCTCTACGCTGGTGGGATGATGTGCCAGCTGGTTGCTTTTCTAATGTCATATGCTTGATTGCGACTGCGAGGCAGCCCGTAACCTCATGCAGCCGTCGGTCGTATGATGCCCGGTGGAAGGTGTTTGCGGCCGTTGGGATGGAGATGATGACCTCCCATTATTTGTCCAATCAAATCTCCAAATAATTTTAATTTGAAATGAAATAATGGTTGTTATAATGGCTAATGATTAGATGCTATACCTTAACTGCTATAGATGTGTAATAGCAAAAAAATAGTCATTTTATCGTTAGATCACTCGTTATGAAATAAAATATTACTCTTTGAACTGACATTTAGGTGAATATAGGCTGGATTTCCTTTGAGAATAGCAAAGGATGGAATAATTTCTATTCCTCTTGGAATATTAGTCTGCTTCACTCCAGTTATTATGTTATTACATCCACTGCCTGGAATAGCAGTTTCAGAGTTATAAGGCTGAAAATTTACCAAGCCGTTCACGGACAGCTAGGGTTTGATTCAGTAAAAAGTTCATTCAAATCTTAATTCAATTGAAAAATAAGCTAGGCTTAAGCATATTTTAAAGCTTAGCTCACAAACCACCTTGAACCTTAAGCTTACAAAAATTAATTGGAGCTTAGCTTGGGTCAGCTTGACAGAAAGCTCCTTCAACCTCAGTACAAATGACAAAAGAGTCAGGCTGGCACAGACCCTATCAAGCCCGACTTGAGCTCAATTATTCATGACATATATCAACCCAAGCCGACTGGTTGGGTCAGAATTCTTGTACCCCTATTCCAAGATAGGCCGATCGAATAATTATTCCTCCTTTATCCCCATCTTCCAATACATATTTACTGAGAGTATGCTTAATCCATGCATTTATTCCATAGAATAAATGTTATTGTAATCATTCTGGAGAATAAAAATGTCAATCAATAACTTTTTTTTTTTTTTTTTTCTGTGAACTATGGATAAACCTTGTCTACAGTGACCCAGTACATGCATTCTTTTGATTACACTATGGTTTCTTGCGTATCAAACTGCTACTTCCTGCAAACAAAGTATGATGGCAGATTGTCCATGGTAAAGAAATCCAAAAAATTCCAGAGGTAGCTACTGTCACTCCAAAAATGACACATCATGTAGATATCCTTGAGTAGTCATACTGTCAGAGCAGCCTGCACGAGAACTGAATGATTATAGGTGACAAATGGGTGACAAATGGTACTGCCCTTCTCTAAGCGAGAGTCATGGTAGAGCCACCAATGGTTTCCAGGTTCAAACAATCTTTCTTTTCTGTACACTGACCAGAAAAATATATATATATATATTTATATATCTTTCTGTACTACATGTGACTGTGGGTGAAAACCAACTACACTTGCCGTGTACCGTGTCCTTCCCACTTGTGTGTCGGCCATACTCATTGCATTTGGCATGGGATCCACTCTGCACGTGTGAAGATTACCTGCACGTCGCTTAGATCTGGAAGTCCCCTAATATCCTAAATTTTAAAAATCTAAAATTTGATTTATCAAAACTTAGGCCAGTCATTCGAATTTTGAACTCTAAATTTGGAGTTTTTAATTAGAACGAATGCAAGCTCGGCTAATATGGTGGGTTAGTGCATGAAGTATGCTCCTAGCCCTCCCAGGTCAGATTTGTTTGCTTTGTCATCTTGGTATGTTGAAAAAATGTGCAAGATTTTGATATCTCTTACGCAGGTTTTATACAGCAGTTACATAAAAAATGGAGTTCAAAAATAAATTATAAAATCCATCAATTATAAATGTATGGAACATGTAACTTATACTATAACTTGTTAAAGCAAAATAAACAAGCAAAGTAAAGATACCAACCTCGCACAAGATTTATGTAAGTTTTCTATTATGCTAACTATGTTCTCAAATTAGTTATTATTCACAACTTCATGTGAATTCATCTAGAATTTGTACAGCCTGGACCAATGTTGCTGGTTGATGAGCCAGTGTTCTGAGTCGTGGACAATTTTATCCTTGCCTCGAGAATTTGCATCAAATCTGCAAAAATAATCAAAATGATATTGAGCCGGTAAATCCTTCTAACAGCAAGTCGTTTTTACTCTACTCTCACTTGTTTCTTTTTCTTTTGGTTTTGTCATCCAAGGACACCATGTTCCTTTCCAAAAATTTGAAAGGCCAGGTTTCAGAACTTAGCCTGGACGATGCAAGAAAGGAAAGCTGAAGCTAGCATCAAAGCTGCCCAACGGAAGACCAGACTAGCTAAGTAATAATATAAACTACGAAGTAGAAATTAAAAGTAAACTTAGAAGTAAGAAAGGATAAAATAAATTTTAAAACCAAAATAATAAGAGAAGCTAAGGAAGTAAATAAATTTCAGAATCTAACGGCCACTGTGTCAAGGATTCCACCAACTGACCTGCTGCAGCATGCAAAAAGCCAGCGATCAAGAACTTCACCAACTGGTCTCATAGCCAATCCTTGGACACAGACCTGCATAGAATTGACCATGCAAAAGATATATTAAAACAAACACGGACTCAAAAGAAAGTAAATTTCATTAACTAATCGATAACGAGGGTATGTAGGGATATTATTGGATCTCGAACTGCTTACAAATTAAAGTAAACTTCTAAAGCTTACAAACTATTTGCCACTGGCAAGCTTCTTGAAGAAACTTCTTTTGAAAAGTGAACTACTTGGCATTGGAAAGGCCAGGGCGATAGCTTAGTTGCCATCAGATGCCATCTAAAGGTGACAACTCTTTTTTTGGATTCATCGAGTATGTGTCTTCATGTCAAACTAACCATGACCTTCGGACGGTGCTCTGGGTTCTTTGGATGGTTGGTGGGATGCCATCATATATTTTTAGAATCTATCTCGGATTTGTTTCCTTTACGAGCAAGCCTTTTAAAAGTTCCTCGTGATGATGACCTGGATAACGTCGATTGGCTTCCAACAGTCATTGCACTACTGTTGAAATATTATTGGTGGGATCCATACTCTCCTGCTTTTGACCATGAACTTGGGACTATTAGATCTTATTCGGTCGGTGACCGTGGCTACGACAAACGGTTAGCTTCTTACCGCCGGTTCAAGGATTACCTTTTTGGCTTTCATCACGCTATCAGACCCTTCACCTTGGTTCTTGGAAATTCCAAGACATGACTCAAATGTAATTGAAACCAAGGTTGCCGAATCATAAGGTTGGATGTCTGTCCTGCATCACTTGGTGCAATCAATGAGCAGGTAGAGTAGGGTTGTTTCTGCTGAAAATTTTCAAGATCAAATCTAGCCAACCCTTGCCACTCAGCCAAGGGGCAGGTTCCATTCAGAAGAGTGTGTTTATCAAAAAAAATTAGAGAGAGAGAGAGAGAGAGAGACCTTTGGTGCCATTCTCATTTCCCAATATTTGAAAGAGTGGTTTGAGTTTTTCTGTTTTTTGGAAGCCAATAAAAAGCTGCAAACCTTGAGCAGAAAACATCATTACACAGTTACAGGTAACTCGTTGGTTGGTCTGTCAGCTCATGACAGGCAAAGAACGAGCCAAGCTTAATATCTTGATTGCAGTACGGCTTCCAAGCAAAGCAACAAAGTGGTGCACTTCACAAGCCAACAAATCCGGCATGGGGTTGGCACAACACTCAATTCACGAAGCATTCACGAGCTCAAAAATGCTGAGGGGGCTTACTCCGAGGATTCCGATGCAATGATCGTGACAAGAAGCACGCGCAAGTGTACGTGCAGCATCGGACACGGTTTCCACAGCATAATATCCATCATGGATTCGCAATCGATTAAAGGAAAACAAAGAACTGATGCCATACATGAACGTCGCCAGCAAACAAATACTAATTGTAGCATTCCATTCCACAGTCCATGAGATCATTTATCCAACAATTCATGCAAGGTTGGATAGGTCAGAAACATCATGCACTAATTATGTAACACAAATCATCCAAGTATTATCCCATCCATACAACAGTGCTTCGATCATACAGATACTGGCTTGCTGGTGAATGCTAGAGGACTCGGAAAACTCTAAGCCTCACTGAAATACTTCGGTATCGTGTCACCGAGTGCCGCATGATCAAACATCGTTGCCGCATGATCAAACATCGTCGCTGCTGATCGTAATCATCTGCAGCAATTTAACAACTAAGCATTGTAGTTATATTCCACGCAATCTTCATACACATCAGAAGTAAGCATACCGCTTCAAAATTTAAACTTCCATAAAAAGTACAGAGTCACTAACAAGAGGAAATAAAAGACCCTCATATACATTAAGTATGCGAAACACGCAAAACTTTCCTGGTAATCCTTGCTAAAACATGTTATAGAATATGGAACATATAATTCCATTCATTTCCTTTATAGATATGGTAAAACCTCAAAGCACAAGCTACTTTGCAGCAGTTAAATCCGCGATGATAACATATCCTTGTCCAAGCTCAATTTGGTGCTGTTTGAACCCAACCCATGCACCCATCACTTGAAGAAATGATTTGAGTTAAACAAATAGAGTAATTAAGTGGACGAGAATCAAAGATAGAAATCAGTACCTCCACATTATCTGATAGCACCTTACACCGTCCAGACACAAGGTGGGGTGTCGGATCTCTGCCCAGCAACCGTCCTGTAAACATAGAGCTTCTCAACAAGGCAATCATCGGGCTGTGAATCCCACGACCCTCCTCTCTTCTTCTCATCCATAACCTCCACATTAAGCAATGGCATCTTCTGGGCCAGCAACCTACATGCTCCCAAGCTCACAAAGCAAGACGACATCCAAAGGGATCGCATTGTCTCCAGCTTGGCAGCATTGGCCAACAAAGCCTTGTCTCCAAATGGGCAGTCCCTGATTTCCAGCTTCCTTAAGCTCTTGCAACCTGAGAGAATATAATGTAGACCAGCATCACTATCCCCGGCAAAGGCAATAGAGAGCATCTCGAGGCAATCTGCAGAGGCCCCAATAGATCTAAACACATTGTTGGTGAGGAGACCCGAGACAGAGAGACGCCTGAGATCCTTGCAGGATTCCACAATGGCACTAAAGCCTGCATCGAGTGGCTCTAGAGTGACATAGTCAGGTGTGTGGGGATCAATGATGCATAAACGGAAGCACGTGAGATTGGGACTGCTCCTGGCAACAGCAAAGAGAGCATCATTGGTCATTTGTCGGCAGAAGTAGAGAACAGACTGAAGCATTGGGCATCCCGTAGACACAGTGACAAGGCCATGCTCGGTGAGAGATACAGGATCTGCACCATAAGGATCACAAGGGAAGACACGCAGTTCTTGAAGCAGCTTACAAGATGATGCCACAGCAGCTAGGCCATCATCCTCAATGACATCCATTACCTAATAATAATTAACGCTCATACATAATAAGTGAGTAGAAAAAAGTTAACAGAGATTAACTAGGACAAACGGATAAACGGAATATACCAAATTAGAAGGCCATGATCAGAACTTTGACAAAGTTCAAGGCTAATCAGCATCCAAATGATATTGTTTGGGTACATTCAAAAGCAATGACAAAAATGACTGAAATGAACTTGGTGATCCCGGGCAATTAATGAAATTATCTCTGAGGCTAGGTGGAATGGCATGTCAGCTTTGTACATTATAAAAATATAAATTCTAAAACTAAGTTATTAAGAACTACAAGAGGAAAGGAATATTGATGAAAAAACATTTTGCAATATACAAGGAATAGGAAGCAATGAGGATTTTACCCATAGTCGTTGAAGATTCTTGCACCGGCTGACTAGCTTGGTGAGGGAAGCGCCATTCACGGGAGCATCACATAAATTCAATGATGTGAGGCCATCACAGATTGGGTATATCGCTGGGAGATATTCTGGAACAGCTTCACAGATCCCTGATAGGCTTTTCATGCTTTTACAGCTCGCAAAGGCTGATTCAAGCTTGGAGAAGAGCTCCGGACGGTACTCTGCTGTGAACCTGCCAGTTCCTAGGTTGGCCAGCTGCGGGGCCCTGCATAGGAGGTTGACAAGCCTATCAAGAGGCACAGCATAGTTGAGCTTGAGGGTCTTGAGGTTGGTGCATCTGCTCACAAGGTGCTCAAGGACAGCGATATTCACATCCTCTTCTAAGCTAGCAATGCTCAAATTTACCAAAGAAGTGGAAGATTCAGGAAAATGGCTGAGCCAGTGCACACAATTCTCCTCTACTACAGTTTCCTGCAAGTCTAGCTCCCTCAGATTTCTGCAGTAATGAACATGATCTCATGAAAAGATTCAGGAGAATATTTACTTTATTTATCACATGGAAGTTAGATGTATAGGCCGTCTCATACAAAAAAAAAAAAAAAAAAAGGCATCAAAGTAGACACTTCTCAGAAACCGATTGAAAAAAAATATTTCAGAGTGAGTTTTCAAAAAATAACAATAAGAAGGGCCAGAGACAATATTTAGGTTAGAGTGGCGATTCAAAACTAAACCATATAATGTATAACGGTCACACAAGTAGGTAAATCACCAAAAATTATGCCTGCAGGTGCTCTTCATGATACATACAAGGTAAACAAACATAATGGGCATAATTCTGTTTCAAAATATTGAACCGCAAGTAGATATTAGACATAACACAAGATGATTTACAAAAGACAGCTGCTGGTTCACAGAAAGGAATGAAATGAAAAAAATAATGTTTAAGGACCAAATGTTTTTGACAGCAGAAACCAAGAAAGACTTTTTTCTGTGTGAGGGGGTGATGATATTTTACCACTGAAGAAGTGCATGCGGACCACACAATTTCTTGGGCTAAAATAGAAGAATTAGAACAAAGTTGCATATGACAATAGGCACCCTCTAAGTCATGCACTATAGCAAAACAGCTTCCTGCCAATGCCAGAGCACAGCTGATAAGAGTCTAGACAGTGGCATTCCAAGATGTACCCTAGTCTGAACCATTCTAGCCATTTCCATATCCAAGCAGTTGACCCAGCTGTATATCATGAGAGGAACTAGAAAATGTCGAAAGTATCATATAATTTTTCCTTGCAGTATGAATAAAAGTCTTATATTTCCCATATTATACTTACTATTCTGAAAATTTTCTTACAAGATTCTATAACTTCAGCCCATTAGCTAGCATTTCCTTTACATCTACTGTTGTCTTTTGCTTCAACCTTCCTTATTCTATTGAGTATTCCTTAGCAAATGTCTTGGACAGAATTAGACAGGAAGGCCATGGTGAATTAAGAATATTTCCTCTCAGATTGATTCATAATTTCCAACTTTCTTCTTGCAAAACTAAAGGGAGGTCACATATGAGTGGAATTCAACTTTATTGAAACAATTAGCAAGGATCTTATAAATTTTTTAATTTGGTGGTTAAGTGCCCAAATAAAAAAGGAACAAGTCAGACAGGATTCCAGCAAAAACTAGGGGGGCCTTCTCTCTGTCCCTCTTCATCTCATTTTGAATCACAACCAGGTACCAAAGATTCGGAGGACGAATAGCATACCAAAATGGGAGCGAACCAGAGATTAGAGCACCTGATCTCCTCAATGTATTAAAAGTTGCACCTTTGTCCGGCAGGATATGGAGCTTTCCGCCTCAACCTTGGGTGCGGTTTGAGAAAAAAGCTAAGGCAAACCAGTCAACACAACCAAAATTTCATTTTACAAAAGAGACATTTTAGCAAAAGCTCAAATCCAAACACTCCTTTAGATTTGGAGTTCCCCTTTTCTATCTCTTTAATCAACGGACTAAAATGGATTATCTACAAAAAAAAAAAAAAAAAGCCTAAAAACATCCGACTACTGAAATACCCTTATAGATCTGTAGGAGCTGTCATTCCTCCCCCCCAAAAAAAAGCAAAAAAAAAAAAAAAAAAGCTCATTTCAGCGTCCCATTTTTTCCCTAACTCAGAAGCTAAACTGGCTTCAAAAATTAAATTTTTAAGACAAAATAAATCACACAACTTTGAGACTTCTCCCTTAATCACTGCCCCCCACATTATTCCACGGTCCCCGGTCGGTGGCAGAAGCTAAATCCACCACCAAAATCAAAGGCAAATAAACCCTAACGCCCACAAATTTAGAGTTCCAGACGTCCCGAGACGAGAAAATTATTCTTATCGACATTTTTATTCCCAAAACAATCACACCTTTCTTGTACTAGAACAGCGACATCTCGACCCCAAACCCCGCTCCCAGCACACAAACTGGAATTGGGAGAAGAAAATAAGAGACATAAAGAGGAGAGGGAGGAAGGGAAAGAGAGAGAGAGTGACCTGCAATTGGCGGCGATGGCGGCGAGGCCGGCGGTGCTGACGCCCTCGCAGAAGGAGAGCGCGAGGACCCTGAAGTTCTTGAAGGACCTGGCAAGCAACTCAAGGCATTCGTCGGTGACGACCATGCGCTTGAGGTGGAGCTCCTCGAGGAGCGGCCACCCTTCCGCCATGGCGGCGACCCAAGCGTCGGCGTGGCCACCCCAGTCGGAAGGGACGAGGTTGAAGTCGGCGAAGTGCGGCTTGCCCTTGATCGAGACGACGCGGACGTTGGGGAAGCGGCGGACGGCGACGGTGGGGGCGATGGCGTAGCAGTTGCCGACGAAGATCCGGCGCCGGGACCGGCGCTCGATGTGGTACCAGCCGCGGCAGACGAGGGAGACCGCGTTGCGGTCGCCGTCGGCGGCGAGGAAGGAGAAGACGTGCTCCCAGACCTCATCGGGGAACATGGCGGCCCACCCCCCGCCGGCGGGCATCGTCGGCCGTCCGTTTGGTGGGTCCGATTGCTATCGGACGGTGGAGAAAGGAGGATCCCTCGAAGAAGAGGAGGAGACCATCATCGTCATCAAAAGAGAGGAGGAGAAAAGAGGGAGAATGGCAGCCATTTCTCTTTTCTTTTTCTCTGATTTGAGGCGTGCGTGGATCACGAGATGGACGGATGCAGGATCGACACGTGGCATGCTTGGAATGATGACCGTTAGATGGCCATGGCGTTCTTATCCACAGATGGTGACGACCCGCAAGCAACTGGGGGGAACGTATTTGTGTATACGTACGTAGAGTTATGCATGCAGATATGAAAGAGAAACGGGGCAAAAAATTGAAACGGAAAGCGGGAAAAAAAATGCAAAACTTCTCCGAAACATAAAAATAGCTACAATCAGCAATCTTTCCAAATTTATTAATTTTCCAATGAAATAAACAATCAAAAGTAGTTTTTCAAAAATTTAGGTTTTAAATAATTTTTTAAGAATGAAACAGAATATATCATCATTATCCTCAATATTATATATATATATATATATATATATATATATATATATATATATATATATATATGTAGAATTAAACAACATAAGGTGAGATAAGAGTATTTTAGGTAAATAAATTTTATTTATATTTCATAATCATTAAATTTATTTGAAAGAGAACATTATATGGTTATATTTTATTAAATAAAAAGATTTTTGATAATTTTAATGATAGTGATAGGATAAAAAAAAAAGAGAATAAACTCAATTACGAGAATCTAAAAAATAGTTTCAAAAATCAAAATGATGTGTTTGCCACTTATAGAATGATAAAAGTAGGATTATGAGGAATACAAGATTATTTTTTATGATAAATAAAAATTTCATGTAATGCTATTAAGGTACTATTCAGAGCTTTCTAAGATTTGATCCAATATATTTTTAACTATTTATAAATTAATATATAATTAGAAAAATTTTGAAAGATAAATTAATTAAAAATTATAAAATAATAATATGACTCAACAAAAATAATAGATTGCATGTTAAAAAATATTTTATGACTTCTCGTATATTAATAATAATTACCCTGACAAGTAAACAGTAATATAAAAATAGCATTATAGTAATTAGATTACAATTGTTACAATGAATGACAGTATAATTAATTTTAAAAAAATATGGTAACCGGAGAGGAAAAAAAAAAGAAAAACAGTTCTAACATTACAGCCAGCGACCTTTGTACATGCGCACGTCCTTGCCGCGAGAGCCCCTAATCGCCATGGGATCCGCGTTTCTCGATATCCATGGGTATACGCGTAGGGGGATGGTAGAAGCTATTGATGAAGGGGATGTGTCCTCGGAATTCGCGCATGGATTGGACGGTTTGGATTGCAGGGGAATCTTGGACTCTCAGGGGGGGGTGGTCCTGGTGGCCTTTGGAACCGTGGAGCACGTGACAGGGGTTGAATGGTCCCTACAAGCTCTAAGTGGGGTATAGCGACAGCAAAAGGTCCCCCAATTTTGTTTCCCCCTCTCCAAGTTTGTTGTTACATTGTTGGAACTCGGGACTTTATTTTAATTTAATAGACCCTTATTTAATTCAGTAATCCACCATTAGTTTACTCTAATTAATGCTAGACCCTTTCTTAACCCATATAATAATTAAGCCATTTGACGTATCAGCCCCCAGCATTTTCTTGAATTAATATGCAAGTTGCACGCCCCTTTTTTTTTAAGTCATTTAGCCTGTCATTGTTGTAGAGATAAATCATTCTTTATTTATATTTGATCCAAATTGATTTAATCTCGAGAGTTAGTCCTGATAGTATGATCCATTTTGCTATGCACTTTATTAGATGGGATAGATTTCCTTCCATATCAATTACGTATCAAATCTAAATTCAAAGTGCAAATCTTCTATGATTTGTAATGTTTAATTTGACTACCTATCATTTATGCAACAACAATAAGTTATGGAACATGACAGAATATATAATGTAGGTGGATCCCTATCATCAATACTTGCTTTATTCTATTTCTTATTACCGATAAATATATGAATGGTGGTGGACCATTAAATTAGATACTTCAATTTGTAACATGAATTCAATAGAATTTAAATAATCCAACCTAATATTCTCAAGTAACTTTCCATAAGTCCAATCAAGTCCATTCATATCAAAGTGATATTCAATATAGTTCATGCTTGATTTAATCAGAATCAAGCCTCATTTTCTAAAATATATTTTATCAAGGATAGAATAAATAAATTTTTTATCTAAATTGGACCTATACCAAGTTAAACAAGAGTTGCTCAATTTTACTTGAACCGGTGCATATTACTCATTCTTTATTATTGAAATCAAAACCTGCACAATTACTCTCTTTTTTTTATGATAAATGAAGGTGATCGCTTCAACTCCTCCTTACATAATTAATATATAAAAAATTATAATGCAAAATTTCAAGAAGGTTTCCAACATGGATAGAGATGGCAGGTGCGAAGAATCGCTTCAAAGGTGCATGGAGAGCACCTGTAATTTTCACACTTTTGCAGGTGCTATAGGTTAAAAAAAAAACACTTGCAAATGATGGTAATATAAACATTGTATCATTAGCGGTCAACTTACCGTATGATGTGCAATTGTATTTGGATGGATGGACAGGACGGAGGAGGTGACCAGTCCCGGGTGTGTGATGGGTCATTCACTCTCCCATCCATCCCATTCCTATGAAGGGTCCCACCCATCCCGGCGGTGACCGTATACCCGAAAAGCAAGCTTCGCAGGCTACATCTCACGAGGATCCCATCACCGCCAGGGAGCCGTTGCCATAAAAGGAGGCCCAAGGAATGGGTGGCAGCTTTAAAAACCCAGCAGCTGCAGCAGGGTCGGTACCATCCATCTACTACGAAGAAGAGAGAGAGAGAGAGAGAGAGAGAGAGAGAGAGATTGGTGATTTTTTTAATAAAAAAATGTGGTACTGACGACGGGCAGCAGCCATTGTCCGATCTGATTGACCGAATTATTTGACGGTTCAAATTCCATAAATGCCCTCCTGTGACGTCACCACCCCACCGCCATTTCCAACTGAACAAACCATCTCTTTTGCCCATGATGACCAAAATACCCCCACGGCTATTATCATTTTTTTTTGTAAATTACCATGTAATTACAAGAATATTATTTAAATTTGTATATTGCCGGCACGAAAAGAAAAAATATTAGATAAATAATCTAACTAGTAGCCTTTAGAGTTAGGCACCACATGCACCCGTCAACATCTTGAAAGGCAATTCTTGGTTAAGCATGATGGTGATAGCTATAAATTTTTTTTTTAATTAATAACAAGATATCCTCATCATATTGAATTTTTATGGTCGTAAATAATTTTTTTATTTTAAAAAAATAAGTATAAATCATGTAGTAAGATCTCTATTAAGGCATTCCCATAGCAAATTTGCTATGAATAATATCTTGCTAGGATTTCAATCATTATCTTCTATTGTTGAAAATCTTAAAATATAATTTTATAAATTTTAATTTTTTTCTACAACTAATATGTTCATTCTTAAAATGGAACAATATAGTCAATGAGAGATCTTAAAAAAAATATCTTTACCAACTCACGTGCTGGATAAATATTTTCTTTTCAATGTAGTCAAATATATTCATACCGACTAATTTTGTTATATTCATGATTATGTAATTTATATTTTTATTTATTTATTTTTCTTCATAAAAATATATAAAAAAAATTTTATTGTCTGAAAAAAATAATTATTAATTTTTATAATTACTAATAATAAATGTATAGTTGCAATTTGTTTTTATTATGTTTTCAAATAAACTCAATACAGGATAATTTCAGGTAAAAAAATATATTCATTATTTCAGTGACAACGAGGATTAACAGCGTTGAAGGGTTCCGCTCCGTGGGGAGTGGAAAGATGCGAGCTTGGGCGGGGGTATTTTGGTAAAAGTGCGAGGGCAGGGAGGTATGGTACCCAAAATGGGAGCCCACGGGGGTTTGTCCTTTCTCGAGGCCGCGGGAGAAGTTGGACGGCTGGGATTGGTCGGTAGAACCAGAGTAAATCTGCACCATTGGGAGGGCCGGTTTAGCTCTGACAGAGGGCTGGAAGTATTTCTTTGTTAATAAAAAGAATTATTTAATAACAAAAATAGGGAATGATAATAATAAAATAATAAAAGAAATGGAGCTCTCCTATCGATGGGAACCTCTCGGTTGAGTGGTTTGGGAGGAACCGAGGTGTAAAAGACAAAAAAGGCTCCTCCTCTACCTCACTTTTTAAACAGCATGCGAGCAACTATTGGTTACAGGTACTTATCAAAAATATACACACACACATACATTCATATGTACGTACGTATGTGTATATATATTGGTTGAACATTTCATTTAGTGCAATTTTAGATTTTAGCAAAAAAAATGTTGGATATACAAGATTTCTATGGAACCATTTTTTTTATTTCTTTTGTATGTTGGATCAAATTTGGATTCTGTATAAGCTTGGGAACTATTGATTGCACTCTCACGGGAAAGACATTTTTTGAGAGACATTGCAGATGTAAGGATATGTCGGACACTGATCCTGTCCAGTGTATTTACACTTGATATAATGGAGTTGTAAATTTATCAGGAGCGTCAAAAAAGGGAGAGAGATACTCTAGACATAATTGATGTCTACAAGATATTCGGTGGAGATTTCAAATTTGGATTTGACTAGAGTTGGAGCCACCACAACCTTGCTGGAAAGGGATGGCCTGAAGAATCTTTAAGAAATCAAGCTTATTCCCATGGTCTATTAAGGCGTTGAAGTTATTTTATTCCTCAAGCAATTGACTAGCTAAGATTTGATTAATGTCATGTGATTTCACAAAGATAGTTGCCGGTTAATGTAGAATAATAGTCTTACATGAAAGTAATTAAGCTGTGATTGGCTGATTAATTCAAATGATCATTACTTGAAATTAAGAACAACACATGCATCATGATGTGGCTACACAGTGTTCTCACCTTTATTTTTCCATCGTCCGATTTGAAATAAAAAAATATTTTGATTTTGAGATATTATATATTTTGACCCTCATTAAGCTTGTATCCGTAACATTCTACACATTGTTTTTGCACATTTTTCATCTCTTCAACAATGTGCCTTTTTTTTCTCTACTTCCTCCAATAAGGGACATATCTAAAAAGCAATATGTCAATGCTTAAGAAATTATATGTAATGAATGATGAATAACCTCTTGTCCACCCTGCTTATTGCATGTTGTCTAAGACTAAATTTTATTCTTTGACTATACTAATCATCATATAGTATTTTTGGAAACTGTTCTCGCAAAAAAAAAAAAAAAAAATCTTTTCTCTTGTGGAGTCTATGAAAATGTTTAATGTTTAATGATCCAACTATTCACAAGCAGGCAAGGATGGTGCTGCCATAACCTCATATTACGAAACGTGGCATGGCATAACCTAGTTGCCTGCCTATATGATTAATTTAGTCACCAAGTAAACATAGATAAAGTTAATTTTAAAAAACTTAATAAACTACCAACACCCGCCATAGTAAACTTAAGTTTTCAATGGATTGGGCAGGCCTAGCAAATTTAATTTTTAAGCTAGACTAGGTTAGTGGCCCAACCTAGAAGACTGGAATCTAGGCTATAGAAGATCCCAAGCCTGGCTCCTTGTTTCTCCAAAGATTATCAGAGAATCTTATCTAGATATATCCTGAGCTCAAGTATCTTAGTCTGTCTTGATCTGGAGTTTGCATATCAAAATGCCCTTTCACCGGAACATAGCAAATCTTTTTACCGAGCCACTTAATGACAAGACACCGTATACACGTAACCACTAAACCATTAGGCCTTCTGGTGACATCCCCTCATGACCATTATCATTGAATATGGAGAATGTTAGAAGATTCGGAGTCCAAGATGTATTTTTGTGTACAAATGTTGGAAAATTTCCTCAAGTTTTTGACGCATGTAATTCAGACTAATGGTTCTCCTATAGTAATTTTGAATGAGAACAAAAAAAATCATAATACTATTTTGTTGTGATACATGATGATCGATTGACTTTACCTTGGATAAGGTAATCCATGAATAGTTTCTTACTTTGAAAAAAAAAAAATCAAAGATTTTTCTTTTCTAAATATTATGTCATGTTTGCTTTTCAAATCCAACAACCCATTAAGCATATTTGCTTTTTAGGTGCTCATGTTTTGATCACCCTAGTCCTTATCAATGGATTGGACTTAAAACTCCCACTGGTTGAATTAGGAAAAATAAAATAAAATAAAAAGAGAAAAATCAAATTGCAGAATCGTGATCATCTTAAAGACAATTATGCCGCCAAGCGGACATTAAAATCATCAATACTATTCACCATATCTCTACAGTCTCTCAGTTGAGTCCTTGCCAAGATAGGACCACCTTCCCATTGGACGGGCTATGGTCTATGGTCCACTCTATGAATTCTTCTTCATCAACCTATGTTTAGGGTAGGCAGTACTAGCACATGCATGTTATGCAATCCACATGATGATGATGTTTGAACCTTGAAAGTACTTAAGGTTGGGCAATAAAACAGTCAATTTGTATTTTAATCCCTGTTCCTGTCATCACCACTTTTGTTTGTGATGCTTTGCTTTTGATTGTTTAGTCAGTTGATTTGTTGGAACTCCAATATTTTTTATTTCCCTCTGCTGTTGGATTCTAATGGGCTATCTCGTGGGTCTCCAATTTACCAAACTTGAGGATTCTGCCACCCTTTTCTGCCCAAGTGTGCACTCACATGAACAAAGCATCCAACTAATTCTATTTAGTGGAACACATGTGGTATCAGTGCGCCATTAGTGCCCACTAATTTGTTGGAGATTATACGGAGGGTCCCATCTAACTTTGGTCGTTGTGGGCCTCGTAATCGTCCGGCCTTAGATATCCCATGCCTTTTTCTCATGGAGAAGAGTCCATGAGTAACTCTGAAAAAGCTTGGAGGGTCAAATGGTTTTGGCCGCTATTACCTACTGGTGGATCTTTGTCTCCGCGGACCATTAGTGTTAGAAAAGGAATCGAAAAGTATGCGACTTCTATTGTTTTCAGACTGTTTCAATGGCATTTTTGTTGAATAGCATGTGTTGTGAACTGCATTTCAGAGATGTAGTTTTGCGTCTTTCCAAACCAAATTGTTTGAGTCCTCTATATTAAGCTTGGATTGAGCAAGGCTGAAGGAGCTAGACATGGTGGAATTCTTATTGGTGCTTTGTTAATTGCCACCTTGAAACCTTTTATATTTCATAATTTATTCACAAGTTCTGGTTTGTGATTACCAGATCTAAACTGCAAAAATGAACTCAAGTAAATCACAGAATTGCTACGATATCCAACATTATAGGGCATTTATGAGCTGGGACCCCATTTATGAGCATTTGTGATTACCAGATCTAATCCAGTGTTTTTTGTGTTTGGATCGACTCAGGCTTTGGCTTAGTTATGATGCAAATATTTTTCTTTAGAAAAAGAGTGCACCAGTCATCATATTTAAAAGTAAAATAAGTATCAACATGGACAACAAGTGAAAAAGATTTTTTTTTTTTTTTAAATGTTAATATGAATAGTTTGGTCCATTTTAGAACTAATTAGTACATAGGTTAGATTTATGTTAAGGTCTAATGTAGTATCAAAAATAATAAACTAATGACATTGACAGAATGTAAGAAAGAATGTAAAAATGAGGTTTTGCGTAAACAACTATTACTGATTTCACCAATATGAGCACGGTTCAGTCTCACCGAGCTTCATTAATCGCCTCTAAACTCAATCAAAGCAAGCAATTGCAGAGTCTTGGAGGTTTTCCAGGTTTGGGTTAGATTGGCCAAGGTTTTTGGTCTTTGGATATTTTGACCTACTCAAAAACTGATTAACACATGAATGAGGAAAGAGAACAGATATGCCTAATCCGATCCTGAACCGGTCCTTCATCTAACCTACAACAAAGTCACGGGTTAAGAATACACTGCCTAACCATGACTGGTAGACTCAAGCATCGACCAACCCATTTGCAGCCCTGACAGTATCTGCTCGAGGTGCAAATTGAAGCTCATACGAAGGCACGACTTGGTACAAATTTGTTGCATTATTCTTATAAACCACAACTAACAGTAGGCATGAAAGAGAACGCAAGCAACGATTGCAAAAGACAAACTTCAAAATGTTTTTAAGGACTCCAATGCTTCCCAAGCATTTCTCATTTCGGCCTCGTTTGGTTCGCTGGAAGAGGAGGATTGGATCAATGAAAAAATAAAAATGTGGCTCAAAAAAAAAAAATCAGAGTCTTTTTGTGAAAATAATATTTTCACTTTTCATGAGGAAAAAAAATCCTATAGAATATGGAAAACCACTTTCCTATGGATTGAAAATTATGTTAAATTTTTTTTTTCAAAAACGCCCTGCAACCATGGTCTTCTTCATAGCTATTTTTAATAGTTAATATTAAATTATTAAAAATTATCATAATATAAAAAATACTAATTTTTAATAATTATTAATATATTAAAATTATCATAATATAAAGAAATTATTTGATTATTAAAAACCGTTAGAAGTCTAAAAAATTAACATAATAAATATTTTTAATAATTATTTTTAAATATTTTTAAATTTAAAAATATTTAAAAATAACTATTACCAATATAGCAATTATTTTACACAATTTTTTTTAAAAAAAAAAAATATAAACATAAGCCCATCTAAAATATGTCATTTTTCAAATGATCAACCAAATATGCAAAAATTATTTTTTCAAATATCATATATCCAAACATCAATCATTTTACAAAAATATTTCAATAAAGAAAATTTCTTCACAGATCTAAGTTATTTTTAAATTGCCTTGCAGCAAAAAATGAATGTTCTCCAGACAACTTAACACTTGTTGGAGAAAAGACACCACATGATCCATCTTGATTAGCAATTTATCTTCCAAACATTGTCATCAACTACCAACCATGCCCTGTATCCACCAATTACCTCCACTTGTTTCTCAGTCCTCCCACAACACAAACATCAGAAAGATGAAAACACCGGACTGGGGACATGGGGAGATCAAGCAAAACAGAAACCCCAGTTTTTCCTGTATTACTGGCATCTTCTGCTTGAGCTTCTATTCAGATATACATAAAAGAACAAAAGCAAGCCTCAGTAATACAGCCATCTTGAGAATCAATGCAACAAAATTACATAAATAACAGCAAATGATCAATGCTAGTGAGCATATATCTAAATGGATATTTCTAAAATTAAATTGCCATGAATATCCTGCAGAACGAGTGATCTCTCATTTTTCATAATAAAAAATAACGATAATTGTATCCAATTATTTTAAGAAACATTAAAGTTATGCGTGGTTTAGTAGGGTCAAGTGAATTTGCTACTAAAATCAAGTTGAATGATGTCAAAAGATATGACTTTCAAAGCAAACTATTATAGAAACATACAAAAGAAAACATCACAATGCAACAAGTTGCCACTCATCTGCAAGCCCAGACTCAAGTTTATATGCCAAAAGCATGGTTAACCCATTACAGTTCCAAGTATCCATAAAATATATCTAGAAATATCTCCCTGCACCTAATAAAATTAAAAAAAGATCATACTGACTGGACCATCGCTTCTACCAAAGATAGGCCTAACAATTCAAGCCAACTCCTGCAAGACAAGAAACAACATATCCATTTAGTTCAGCAATGGAAATATCATAGTGATATTTCGTGCATTAGATCAAGAAAAAATATTGATTTTAGAGGATATACCTTCCAATCCGTCACACCTTTGGCATGTTCTGTAATCTAGACTACAGGTGCATCTCAATATACACAAAAGACATCATATTTTGCGACTTTACATTATCTTTGTAATTGCAAGTTACAATTCATAAAAAAAAGGTGTTTCGTTCAATGAAAATTTATAAGATCCCTTGGTTTAGAGATCATGCTGGTTGCTTGTGGAAGTTCTGGGGTTGAATGCTTTTTCCTTTACTGTTTTCCTTCTATATCTTTTCCCTTTTGTCTTTAATTCTTCATCCTCTCGATGAAATTGGTCGATTTACCAACTTCTTGAAAAAAAGAAAAGAGAGAGAATATTAACATACTTTAAATCATGTAACCAAAAATTTCTACATTGCATACCATAATCTTATGACCTTCCAACTCATGATTTTCTTTATTATTCTATTAGAAGTCAAAAACTTCAAATGCAACATAGAAACTAATACATCACGGTATATCACTTGTAAACAAACAGAAACCAACGAGTAACAGCCTCAACACCAGGGCATTGTACTATCATAAGTAGCAGTAAACAACATAATCATAATCAGCTAGTGTTAAAATTACAAATCTTAAAATCTATATCCTACTCTAAAATCTAACATGTCTGCTTGCCAGCACTCATCTTCTCGCCTGCGCTGACCGGCGGTCCTTATTTCATTGGCTGCCAGTCAGGGCTGAAAATGGATCCAATACCAAACAGATATCAACAATATCCATGTACACATCCATTTTGATGAATATGAATATCGATATAGATATTAACTGAATGCTAAATTTGCCAGACACTGATAATACAGATATAAATGCAGATATCAATCGGACAATTAAACATTGTGGCTAGAATATAATTCAACATCATGTTTTATTGATTTGTATTAACTTAAAAAAAGGATGTAAGCCTCCAAAATTTTTTTTATTATCTTTCTAAAATAGAGAAATGATCCTACAGGAAAAAAAAAAAAAGGAAAAGAAATGCAACCACTTTATCACTTGACTCTTTTAGTAGATCCTAACAATTCTGCTAAACTACACACCTTGAATTGAAAAACTGCTCATTAAGGATGCAATCTACCAAATCAAAGATCTTATTGCATGGAAAGAAAACTAAATTAACAACATTGCAATTAATTTTAAGTTTATGACAACTATATAAGGCTAAATAGGATTGCAAATGGACTTGGATATTGAGCTACAGATTGAATACTCACATTATGCATATCCATATTTGCTTTTTTCTTTGACAGATATTAATATGGATATGGATATTGGTGGGATGTTAAAATTTGAATCCATGTTCAATCATTTCTGGATATGGAAATGGTTCTTTTAGGGATATTATTTGATCCATTTCCACCAAACTGCCTAAGTGGGGTATGTGGCCTGGTCGACAATGTTCAGCTGATTTAATATTGGTTCAGCAGTCAGGTTCCACTGCTATGGTGATAGGGCTGCATTACTTATGACAGTTCAGTGCAAATTGAATATATCGGTTACAATAAACATCTAAAACTCACGAGTTCCTATTTCCTACTCTTTCTAGGTAGCAATAGATATGGGTAGGGTACCTGCAAAATTTGCACTACCCATATCCGAACCCATTTAAAACCTTACTACCCAAACCCGATCACAAAATTAACCCAAAATCCCAAACTGGTCCCATTTAAAATCCATATACCCGCCAGATACTTGGATTTGGTATCACACCATGGATTTGGTATCATATTCATGAGAACAGAACTCCATAATTTGAAGAATTTGGAGCCAAAGAAGAATCCTTTCAGTCAAAAATCCCCCCAATCACACAAACCATACTTCTACCAAGATTAAGCTCTCAAAACCTCAAAGGACCAACTCACACCGCCATCTCACAAAATCCTATACGCTCAAGAGAAAACCCCAACCAGAACATAAGAAACCCCTCCGATCTCTCTCAGGTGCTGTCCTTTCACATAGATCTCCAAAAAAAGAGAATGAACTGAAAAGAAAAAGAAGCGAAAAGAAAAAAAAAAAAAAAAAAAGACCAATCCATGTGGGAAAAGGTCTGATCTTACAATTTTTGCTGCCTTTCCTTTGTTTTTTTTCCTCTGTTTTCCCCCGGTTCTTCCTCTGTTTTTTTTTCCATCCTCAAGAGTCTCAAGCGGGTGGGAGGCTTGGAGCGGCCAAATAGGGAAGCTTAGGCGATGTTCTCATTCCTTTTTCCATCGTAGCCTCGTAGGAGTCTCAATCGGGTGGGAGGCTTGGAGTAGCGGCCGAATAGGGAAGGCTTAGACGATGGCTAGGGTTTTATGTTAGTGTTTATATACAAACGATTTCAAGTAGCGGGTACCCAAGAGGCAAATCCCAAACCCGTTCGGATTTTAATTTTAAATCCCAAACCCTATAGGGTATACTAAACGGGTCCTATTAGGGTTTGGGATGGAGTAGATATCCAGAAATACCCACCCGACTGCCATACCTATTTCTAGGTTGTTCTCCTCACTGTTTGACCACCTCACCTTTGATACCCAACCATCAGAAGCTCCAGTACCCTCATCCAGACTGATAGCTAAGATCTTTGAACATGCAAGGCTCCTTCGGCCAATAAAGAACTTTAGTTCTTATTGCAATCATTCTTATTGCTATTAGCATATGCAAAACAGATACTTGGTTGGATGGAACAAGGGCCTTGCTGCTATAACTTAATGAAGGGAAAAGAAAGGCTTCCCATGCTATCCAATCACAGAATTAAGGTGTGCTTTCTCATTACTTGTAGCATTATCACTGTGAGTATTATCCACAACCCTAATTTTCCCTTCTTCCTCTCTTACAAAAAAAGGGCTCGAAGAGGAGGTGTTGTCGGACATTGGCAATGATATATTTTCACTCACTAGGAGCAAAACTTGAACCACCCCCCCAACCTAAACACACACACACACACACATGCAGGTGCCTAATTCTGTCATAAGTTTTGTAAACATCTGAAATTTATGTGGATCTAAAAAACATTTGTTGTCTATCTAAATGTACATGCCTACAAAATCTATTTATGGATTTTCATTATGGTTAAATAGAACTTAAAAACTGTCAAGTAATGGCCAGATGGAATATTTCTTTTCCCTTTAGCTACCGGCTGATGTTTCAGTACTTGTTTGTTGTTTTTAGATATTGAGCATATGTCTTATTGGTTACATTCTTTTTTTATTAGCTAAGGGAGGTAGAGGTACATTGGGTTTAGAGAATTTGTTTGCATTGTCATTGATGCTGTGTTCACCATGAATCCTTATTTCAGTTAACATAACTTGAGTTTCCTCACATTCAATGTGGATTTATATTCCTACACTCCCTCATATCCTTTTAAGAAAAAAATGGTAAATTATTGTTTGTTTGATTGTTTTCTTTTATTTTTTGTTGGTATACATCTTTTATTAATATCAGTGCATCAAGACAACTTTTGCAAAAGAAGTCACACATTAGATCTTATATAATGCATTCACAAATATGAACATCATTAATGGTTCAAATTTAAGCAAGGAAATACGAGGTAGGAATAAATACATATTACCAACAAACATTGCATACTACTGAGTTATACATAACAAACACTACTCATTTCAGACATAATTAAAATTATGCTTCAAGTTATACCCCTCAAGATGTCCTTGTTTATCCTTTTTATGGTGACTGAAGGTCCTCCATTGATATTCCAAAAGCAACATGAACATCACAGATTACAGCTTGCGGGTCTAGCATTTGCTATCCAATAGTGCTAAAAGTTAACAGAGCTTCAGCAGTTATTCTTTTGTAAGTACTTTCATTTTTGATATAGACAAGATAGAAGACCGAACCTTATCAGCAAGAAGGAGAAGGTCTTGCACAAGGATAAATTTTCAAGTGAACAGCCTAAGCTGCTAGGTTTTTGGTTAGATGGGGATTTAGATTTAGTTTTCTTAAAGAGTTCACGGAGTCTTTTCATCAATCTTGCCTATCAAGGCCTTTGATCCAACCTACCATTCCCCATTGTTCCCTCAGTTGCTTTCTCATTTTTATTCTTTCCTCCTTTGCTTTTAGGGAAAACAAGGAAAGAGTCCTTCAATTCCTGGAGTCCAAGTTAAAAAGTCTCAGAGAGGATTTTGGGTTTAAAAACTGTAACTTGAGAATTATTTGCATAAGTTAAATTCAAAGATCCTTCTTTCTCATTTTTTTTCTCTTTGGAAGATTGTCTATAAATTCTGTGATGTGAAATGAGCTCCACAGGATGAAATTGCAGAAATTAAAAAAAGCCAGAAATTTAAAATCTTTTCTGGTTATTTCACAGGTCTGGAATCAAATTCAGATCCATGTAAGTGTGGATCAATTACTTCTAGAACAATCCTAACCTACATTTGGAAATTAAATTTGAAGGCTTCCTTCAGAATATTGTCTTGTGTGAGAACTCTTTTGACCAGGAGTGGTGGTTAAATAGAATTTACGAGTCCTACTCCATAAGTCTGATAAGGAGATTAATAAATGCATGGAATAATAGGCATGATAGCATTTTTAATTTCATAAGACCAGAACAGATAAGAATCTTGATTAGCATGGGCAACATTTCCAGGATCCTAATGCTCTCTGCTGAAAGGATAAATTTTCATGGTTAAAGCTCCTCAATTCTCCAACCAGAACTCGTAATAAATCAAAAGGAAACATAAGTTAAGCAACTGTGCAGTTACTGCTGCAAACACATAGGTTTCCATGTCCCATTGACATTATGTCAAGCATGGGGTATTCTAGAACTACAAGAATCGAGATTTGTCGGAAGCTTGATGATAACTTGGAAAAAGATTGAATACTGAGATTCTCAGAAGAGCGCAACAACTGAAGGTGAAGAATGAACAAGGGAGTGACTGACTTACAGGTACTGATGTTAATGCCATATTCAGAAATCCATGCTGGCTATTCGATTTTTTTAACTTCAGTTCTGTACAATGGCAGGTGCTTCACCTAAACTTTGGCCTCTTCAAAGGAATGCCCTTTCTTAAATCTGGAACACGAGACTTAGCAAGGGCTTTTGCCTTCCTTCTCCTCCTCTCATCTTCACTGTCCGACTCATCACCCTTCTCCCTGTCGGCATTACTTGCCTCCCGCTCCAGCTCCTCCCAAGTCTTCCCCTTCTCCTCTTCGAAGTCCTCTTCTGAATCTTCCTCTTCATCTTCATCTGACTCCACCAGTGACTCGCTGTCCTTATCATCATCATCAGGAGATTCTGACTCCATATCAGAGGGCTCATACCCTTGGTCTGATTCCTCAGTATTATCGGATTCTGAGTCACTTGCCTCCAAGTTTAGGAACTCCCATCCACCATCTTCAATAAACTTCTGAGGGTCCTCCATAATTGTTTTCAGGATTGGGCGCCAATTTAAGTTCAACCTGCTCTCATAATACTTCAGATCAGTAGTGTCGAGCCATTCTTTGATTCCATCTAGAGATGCGGATGGAATAGAATCTATGCGAAGTACATCTTTCTTGAAGTCTTTGAATACAATGGTCATGTCAAAGTTCTTCTGGCCAAGCCCCACCCTTTCCAGATTAACAATTTCAATCTCACTCAAAGTAACTACCAGAAATGGTGTCTCGACAAGTTCAACCAAACAGCTCGAAGTTGGAACAATGAAAGCTGAAGCCTTGTGAGGAACTCCATGAAAACCAAGCTCCCTCAAAGGCATATCAAACTCCAGATCAAGATCTTTGAGTTGTGGCTGTGTCCAAAGTTCATGTACCTTGTTGACAAAGTTCTGAAAATCCATGTTTATTCTGTTTTTTCTTTCCCTCTCACGCTGCTCTTCCTCTATCTCATCTGGATCGAGGGCTGATCTCCTTCCACCACCCAATGTCTGCACAACATCCATCACCTCAACATAAAATTGGACATCCTTAGTCTTCTTATTGCCCACCATTATGTGATTGTGCAGATGAAAGTGCAAAAGTGTAATCATTTCTCTCTCTGCAGGCTGGAAGAAGGCATGCTTAATGTTTCCATACATAATATCTACTCTCTCATCAGGTCTGGAGGTCGAATACCGGAACCCATTGACATGAGCCTCTAAAGTACCAGGTTGCTTTCTTCCACGCCCACCAAACAGTGGGCGTATCCACAAGTCAGGTAACCTGATTGGTTTCATCCTATTGCCAGAAAGCTGTAGTTTCTCCTGAGTAACCAAAGTGGCCCTCTCAGCTCTCTCTGATTCCCTAGATGCAACTTGCCTTCTAAGGATCTTGATCAGTTGTACCGCTTCACTGCTATGTCTCAGATCCTTGGAACGGAAAGTGATCTCCTTCAAATAGATAGCACCTTGAAATTTAAGGGAGTTTGCATCATGGGGGTTAAAAGGTGTACCAGGCACATTGAATATTATACGAATCGTGCAGGTCCGGTTGTCTTGATGTGAAGTCACACTCTTCACAGTAGAGACATGGAAGGGAACCATGCTTCCATATATTGGCAAAAGAATAGCTTCATTCTTCTGGTCCACTTGTATCACCAGCTCCTTTGAGTAGGGTATATCATTGACGTTCTTGTAGGCAATCAGGTCAGTTGAAGTTCTTACAGGACCTCGCCCATCTGCAGTTGCAGAGCCACCACCAGCTAGCCTCCTGGCAGTCTCTTCATTCTTCTGGCGAGCAAGTTCTGCCTGATGCTGTCTCCGCAGCTCTTCCTTCGACATCTCCTGGTTGTCTGACCTCAGTGTTGCTTTGGATGAAAAGAGATCAGTGCCATTAACAGGAGGCCTGGCTGTGGGAGGCTCTTCTTCTTCCTCTTCCTCATTAAATGAGTAAGCAACATCCTTAACTGCCTTGGAGCAGCCGGCTGTCAAGACTTCGGGGGACTTTTCACTAACAATAACTGTATCAGCCAGCAAAAGAGAGAATGTCTCAGTCTTCGGATTGTTAGTCTCAGCTTGGAGGTTCTGAAAACCAAGTGAGACGTTAAAAACCATGCCTGCCTTCAGTGGCCGATCAGTTTTTGAATTTAAGCTAAACCCGGATTCACGGAACTCAAGGCCAATTCCTGTTCCAGCTGACTTAGTCAGATTTGGAAGGAGCTCTGGTGCTTCTTTCTCAACCACGGCTACTGCAGCTAGGTAAGCAGCACTAACTTTATTACCAGGCTTCAAAGCAGCTATTGCAGCATCATGAGCCTTAAGGAGAGCCTCATATGCCTTACTCTGAGTTGCAGTAGCATCAATCAAAAATGTTCTGGCGATATTTGAGCAATAACTGTTGAAACGTGACCCAATTGCACATATGATCACACTTGTCGAGTCATAGTACAGATTGTCATCATTACTTGATGCACTTGGCCTGAGATCAAACTTACCCCCACTCTGAAATATAGGAGGATAGCATATATCAACATTTTCTCCCTTCAGCTTGACTTTGATCTTAGATGGATCAAGTATCACCTTTTCTGTATCATCCATCATTGAAGAATGAGAGACCTTCTTCTCTTCATCAATAGCCTTCTCAAGCTTTGGGACCACAAAATTCTTCATCACCGATGAAGTTAGATATGCAGCTTTCCTGACACAAATGAGCTCAATGGCATCTTTGACAGCAAACAATCCCGAGAAACCGGGTGTTACATCAGTGAGCTGTAATGTTGAGCCTCCCAGTTTCTCAGACCATGTTTCGAGAAGCTTCCCTTCGGGTGCCTCTTTTGCAATGTATCCAACAATGGGACTACCAGATTTGGACTGAGCACGAACAGCACGTAATATCTCATCCATCAAGATAGTCCCATCATCATTCTTCACCTTGACATGTATCACAACATCAGTGCCAACAGCCTCCTTTGCTGACTTCTTAAGGGTTTCAAGCAGGGTCGCTTTCTTCTGACTACACAGGAAGTGGATCTGCTTGCTCATGAAAACCATGATTGTCTCTGGGAACTCGTATCCAAGCAACCAGATATTCAATGATGATGACTTCAGATACCGAAGATCTTCAGAAGGAGGGGGGGTTGCAATGGTAATAGCATCAGCAGAGCCCCACAGATCAGTTCTGTGCTCCTTCCACTGTGTATAAAACCCCTTCAGACGCTTGCTGAAATTCTCAAGATTGATTGAGTATGCACCAGCCCCAGAGCCAGATGGTTTTGTGCTTTGATGGTCAGCCATCTACACCAAGTCACATCCACAAACAGCAGCTACTAATTTTTGAAATGATAGCTAAGTTATTATATTATAACCTCTTGCAGAGAGAAGATCAACCTGAGAAGAAACAGTACACATATGTAAAGATCCAAATATTGTCAAAATATAAAGACAAAAGAAAGACTATACATCTCTAATTCTGCAACATATAAATCAAAGGATTTCACATCCAGCCATGCATGGTCATGAAAATTGTTTAATCTCGTGCTTTCCATGTGCCTTGAGATACAGCAAGTGACAGAACACTTCTCTCCTCCTCTCTAACTTTAATTATTACACTTCCTTGGTTCATCCAATCACAACTCCTCTGATCATCCCACACCACTGATTTCCCTAATTGCCAATGCTAATTATAAACCCTACCAGAGACCTATTCTTTTACCTTTTTCTGGATAAACTCTCGATGATCTAGTAAGCATAATGTGCATGATGAATGCCTAAATTTCACTGTATTATAAATGCAAAACTAAAATTTCAGCAAAAATGGTTATACTGCACGATAACATTTCCCCCTTTTCTGCAGGAACAGTTGTAGTTTAAGCAAATAAAATTTAACATCTTCAAATACTGGGACGGCAACAAATTAACTTGTTGCTCCAAACTTCTATTTGAAGGAGAACATTAAAAAATGGGAAAAAAAAAATTTGTTCAGAAAAAACAAACCTCCGCCAATGCCCCGAAAAAAAATAGGGATAATAATAACACCGAGATATCTCCCATTTTCACAAGCACATAAGCGAACCAAATCCATAAATCGTTTAAGGGTAGTTCAAGGGCTCCAGGAAAACAAAAATATCAACAGAATGCACAAAACTTCATCATAATCCCCACAAAAAGCTAGAAACTACTTCCCCTCCCCCACGAACACCAACGAGTACCCCTCCGGAAACAATTGAACTTTAGGGTTAGGGTTAGAATCAGGGTTAGGGCCACCTCAATCTCTGAAAACCATAAAAAACAAGCAGATTAAACAACGCAAAGATTCAAATACCTCGCAATTCTTCCTCCGCCTTGCTCCTATCAACAGCCCCAATCTACCCGTTCCTGCTCCAAAGATCAAAACCGAAGTTCGGTTTAGGGTTTCCGCGAGTTCAAATCAAGCTCAAACCCACGCATCAAAGAAAGAAACGAAACAGCAGACTTATTCGTTTCTCTACCCCCCCCGAGGGCGCCGTTCTGCTGCCCCTCCGATTCTGCGGCGGCAGCCGACTTGTTTCCTGTCTAGGGAGGGCTAGGTGCGGGTTAGGGTTCCCGAAACGCTCGAAATAGGGGAGTTCTGCGGCCCTGGAATCCTCGAAGTAGACGAAATCCAATCCAAAGGCAGGATTGGAGGAGAAATGAGAGAAGATTGGAAGAAGAATGAAGAAGACATCGAGGGATTGGCAGAGTACAAAGGAGAGAAAATTCGAACTTTTATAGAGAGGGGAGAAAGATCGAGAAGCGAAGAGGGAGGGAAAAAAATGGTCGAGCGAGGGATGGAAGAAGGGCTTCGATATTGGGGAGATAAGCATTAGACCTCGGCCTGCAAGACTATTTACGTATACTGCCACCATTTGTGGGTTTGCCGAGACCGACACAACACGGAGCCGAATCCTCTTGGCCCCGAAACTGGTTTGGGTCGGATCATGTTGGTTTTGCGACGGGGTTGTATGTTTCATGAGAAAGAAGGATTCACCTTCCTTCGAGAGAATCCACCGTTGGATCACCACCAACTGAACAATTCTCCAAGCGATCCAACTCGTCATTCATATGCCTACACATATCTCAAAGCCATCGGTGAATAATCCAATGGTAGAATCTAGTTTGGACTCCCCCAACCCCCCTCACCCAAAACACACACACGGAGTAAGATAGAGAGAGCTTCGTCACTTGCAGATATAGAATTTTTTTTTTTTGTGTAAGATTTGTTATGGCACAGTTTGTGAATAGATCAGATAAGGGCTAAGTAAATAATCAAAATTTGAAGAAATTCATCCAATTTGATCTAATAAACATCGATTTCAATCAGTTGAAAAACATAAATCGGATGGATCGGGTTGAGGTTTGTAAAAAAATTAGTTATTTATGGTCCAGTTCGATATCTACATTTTTAATCTGTATGTAACCGAATCTAACTGATGTGGTATTTCACAAATTCACTTTCATTTTGGGACGGTGTCGTTTAAACTTCAATACTTTATTCTAAAAAATATCATTACCCATTTAGATTCATGAAAATATTAATATTGAATTGTTGATAGAAATACATTAATTTGAGATAATTCTAAAGTGAAAGCTTTCAGATGTAGTTACTTTCAGATGAGTAAATCTTTTTTTTTTTTATTTTATTTTGTACAGATTCAAAAATAAATTCAAAATTTGTAACTTATAAGGTTTAGACCTTTTTATATTAAATTAACTAAAAAAAGTAAATAAGCCTAAATAGACCAACATCGGACTTAAAATCAGCATTGGGTCAACATTAAAGTCCAAACTGACACAATCCATCCGAACCCGCTATAAACCATTCATTTCAGTTTCAAACGGTTTATGCATGATAAACAGTCGGCAGCAAATTCAATTTTTTTCAACCCGATTGGGTTCGGTCGGATGAATTTTTCTCTTAACCTGACTGAACTCGATCCGTGCTCAGCCCTAGATCGGATGTAGTCTAAAAAGGCTATAAAATTTTTTTTCTACTCTATAGAAAATCAAATAAATTAACTTATAGAGCTAAAGCAAAATTGAAAAACAACCGAAAGCATGCGTAACACTGTCCTAAGGTATATTTCCATCTTTTACATAGAAAATATCCAAAAATACATCCCAAGATACCATCGATATCTTCAGCCTATGAGCACAATCATGGAGGAGGTTGATGAAAATTTTTTCAGTATTCAGAAAAAAAAATTACAGTAGAAAGGACAAGCATTATAGAAAGTTTAGAAAGAAAAAAATTAGAAAGCTCTTAAATGACTTGCTCGATTAGGTCCCAAGGAGATCTTTTTATAGTCAACAAATTTTGACCATTTGGACTATCCCAACATTCAAAAATTAAAGAGCCCAACATTTAAAATATTAAAAACTCAACATTTAAAAAATTAAAATAATGATTAAAAGTTTAAATGGCCAAATAAAAAATTAAAATTAAAGATTTCGGATTAGCAAGGTGCTAAGCCCATACACACGCCCCTGTTCCGATTTGATTTTCCTTTAAACCTCCTCAAATGCTCCTAAGGGCTTAGTTAAATCTTTTTCTTATGTAAAGGGCATAAAACATTTAATCAAGATGGTTAAAAGGAAAAATTCTTTGAGAAAAATTTATTTGAAAAATTTTGAGTTTCCAAATTTCAAATTTTCCTCCAACAAGATTTATATCTAAATTAATTTAAATAAGAGCCATATAGCAATCAGATGGCATGTTTGGTTGAAGGGAGTAAGATTCTAGAATAGGAATGAAAATAAATAACTCTCGTTTGAGCTGTTTGATTGATAAGAGTTTCTTTCTTATTCCGATTTCAATATTCAAATTCTATTTTGATGTCGATTTTAATCGTGAACTAAATGCATTAGAAGATATAGCTATTTTGATTCCCATTCTAATACATTCTGATTCTGATACCAGTCGGGAATCAAATGCACTTCTGTGTTGTCTATTGACACAAATATAGGAAAATGTAAATGGCAAATCAAGGACAGTGATTGCAACTGTAATGGATTCAAATGGGAACATGGAGCAACCAAAATGTAGGAGGCCATAGGAGGACTACAAAAAAAAAGTCAGAGGATCACATTAATAACCATAAGCAAGGAGCACAACAATCACCATGTTGAAGACAACTCGAGCACAAGTTAGTCCAGTGTAGAGAAAGGGAGGGGAAACCATATGGTGAGATTGTCCAAAGCAAAAGTAGGGAGGATGAGAGTACGAGAACAACGATGATGCCCAACAAAGTAGCATCTATAAAACGTAAATGACAGTGCTATAATGAAAATGGTGGGAGACATGTAGGGAGTATTTGGTTCACGATCGAAATAAAAATAAGAATGAAAATCAGAATGACTTGAAATCAAAATCGAAATGGTCAATTCCCATGAAGTATTTGATTCGTGACCGGAATCGAAATCAAAATGGATGATTTCTATTATTGTTGTTTGGTTTATCTCAATATAGGAATCGGAATCAACTCAAATTTTTATTTTTACTCTTAAATTAAAAATCTTCATAAATTAAATTTTTTAAAATAACAAATAGATAACAAATCAACTATTATTGGAGCTTTGACATATAGATAACAAAAACATGCTTCCATCTGTTTATCCAGAGCTTAATGGAAAAAAAATAGTCTTTCTCGGCCCTGAATACATAAAGATACAATAATTCAATTTGCAAGTAAATTTTCAGCCTCTTCTATTTTTGTTGCAAATTCATACACAAGCTCTTAAACTCATGCTGATTGCAATCAGATGTAACAGGCCAAAAATGAATCTACAGAAGCTTGATATGTACACGGAGGGATGTAAAAAACTGTCTCCATTGCTTTCAGATCCCAAAAATGTTGTACTAAAAATTTGACGGGGTTGAACAATGCCATGTCCTTTGCTCCTCCCAGTGAGAATTGCAACTATCCCACCCAAGACATTTTTCAGGTTTACTTCAGGGTGTGCTTTCGGCTGTGGAGAAATGCAAGACTATTCACCCGAATCATATCCATCAAGAAAGTCATTCATCATCCCTTAACCGATAAGGATCTCCTTGTCTTAAGGATCTTTGCCCCGATGAGCAAGCCTTTTTCTTGGGACACTCCAGAAATCAGATTGGAAGTCTTCCTCATCATGGCTTTCTTTATCTAGCTCAGAGAATGAAGGATATGAAACTATATCTTTAGATGCTGCCATCCATCTATTTGATACTTGAAGGCTTTCAAGTTTCAACAGACACAGCTCCTCCTACGGTTTATACCATAATATTTATTCATTAAAGCAAATATGCAAAGAAAGACCAGGACTCAAGAGTCCCCTTATTTGGTCTAAGCTCAGTGAAGAATGACAATATGACGTGATACTGCATAAGTTTTAAACAACAAAACCCCAGCTGGAATAAATGCTCATTGGTATATCTATCGCTTTTCATCCTTCCCACAAAATATATTCATTTTTATCAAATAATTAAAACAAACATCTATATAGGCTGAAAGAAGAAATGCCATTACAAGGAAAGAAAAAAACTTATAGCAGCAAGTACCAAAATTTGCAAATTTCTAAGTAGCCCCAAACATATCAGGCACCAGAAATAGTTATTCTGCAAAACACACACATAATATGCTTCTAGAGGTCAAGAATAAGAAATCAAAAGAACTGCTGAGGAACTAAATAAGACGAGTATACATTTTTAGTGTCCAACAGTTAAGATGAAGATTCTTCAACCAAATTATAATAATTCAATAGAATAAGTAGAAACAAGTGCATAGGTAATTCAAATTTTGAAAAAAAATACTCAAAAAGCTATCACCAAAATTTTCAAACGATAATATAATAGGAAAACAGTACAAGATTCAGTTAATTTTACCCAAAAAAATGACAGTATTTTTTTTTTTTTCAATACTGAGATCTATAACTATCACATCCAACTCAACAAGGTGCAATTTTAAGCGTCCACAGACATAATCATAATAAAATGCTGGAAAAGGAGATAAATGAAGTTAAACTCATACTTTTTTATTTTTTTAAAAAAAATTGGACTTTAGGAATATTCTTATATCAATTTTTGTTCCCAAAGTATCCTATTATGGCCACTAACAACAAACAAACAACATCCACTGTATGGGAATATCATCTAATCCCTATTATACCCCATCCGTGAATGCAATAAGAAACCCATCCCAATCCTATTGGATTACCCAAACAAGTCCTAAAGCTCCATCTACCAATCCCTTCTTCTAGGAAAAATCTACCAACCCACATCTTTAATACACAAAATCTTGTTTAGAGCCCACTATTGAAAGGATTGAACTTAATTGGAAAACTATCCAATTAAAAGTCCAGGGATTTATTCCTTAGCATATTCTTGATTATTCTCTGTCATATTCTTGTTATTCCCTATCTATATTTGGGTCTCTGACATATTCTTGTTATTCCCTATCTATATTTGGGTCTACATATTTATATTTATAGATCCTTGTACGCACTCTTGATTGTAAGAAGAAAAAATAAAAAACAAATAGCTCCTTCTCTTTTTCATCATGGTATCAGAGCACTCAGGTTCTGATCCATTTTTTTCTTCTCCTTCTTAAAACCCTTCTCTTCCATTTTTTTCCCCCTTCTTAAAACCTTTCTCTTCCCTCCATTGCTGATACCGCCTCTACCGTCGCCACTGCTCCTTCTTCCTCCTGATTCACAGCGAATCGTTGCCACCGCAGCCATCGCAGCTCCCTTCCTCCCTGGCCGCCTCTGCCGAGCCCATCATCCCCACCATCTATCCGTCGATCTCATCCGCGCCGCCTCCCACGACTGGGGTTTCTTCCAGATCACCAACCACGGCATCTCGCTCCTGGTGCTCTACCGGACCATCGCCGCCGTCCGATCCTTCCACGAGCTGCCCTCCGCCGAGTCATCTGCAACCCCCTTCTTCCCAGTCACCGCAGCCCCCTTTCTTTCCGATCGAAATCCCTCCGAAGCCTCCGCTTCCGCCGAGTCCATCCGCAGCTCGCCACCGCAGCCCCGAAATCCCTCCAATGCCTCCACCAAAACCTCTTCACGGCCGAATCCCCGACACCAGCCATCGTCTTCCTTGCCGACGGCGTCACCGGCGATGGCATCACCCTCGACAATCCCGTGCTTCACGGGATACATAGTCGGTAACAAATAAAACCACAGTTCTTTCTTTTAATCTTTTATTTATTTCAAAAAAAAATAAAAATAAAAAATAAAAAAAATAAAAAAAGTAAAAAAAAGAAAAAAAAAAGAAAAAAGAGAAACTTTTATGGCTAGATACTTAAGAAGCCTGCAATTACAGTGTGTCTGGTGATTCGTGTGTTTGGTGATTCATTGATAATGTGTCTCCGGTGATTCGTGTGTGTTGTGATTCATTGATAGTGTGCCAGTGAGATTATCGTTCGTATTTTGTCTGTATGGCCAATCCAATCACTATGCAAGATCTTGAAGGTCTACTGGATCGACTTATTACAGTTGCCACTCGATCAGGGGGTTCGTCAAGAGATAGTGGATCGCTGAATGCTCTTCAAATAATTGTAAAACTTGATGGCCCAGCGACATATTTACAATAGGAGAGGAGCACTCGTCTACTTGTATAAGGATGAGGTTTGGAGGGATATCTCACCGGCACAAAGAGGAAACCTGGTAATAATGAGCAGGATATGGCTCAATGGAGAATGGGAAACTCTGCTGTTCTGGCATTTCTTCTAAATACCATGACACCGAATGTGGCTAGAAGTGTGTAACTGCTGGAGACTGCACAGGAAGTCTGGGAGACAGTGGCCCAAATGTTCTCACAAAAGCAGAATTCTGCTCAAGCATTTGAGATCCGTTCTCAATTACGTCAGCTTCGTCAGGGAGATTTATCTATCACTGAATATGCCATCGAGTTGAAATATCTTTGGTCTGAAGCTAATCATTATAGAACTTTTGTTCCACAATGCTCCATCGATGTTGATGAATTTCAGAAATATTTAGAAGAAGAACGGGTTCAGGACTTTCTATATGGTTTGAATCCGGAATATAAATCTGTCAGAGTTCAGCTTCTCGCCAGAGATATTTTACCTAGTTTAGGTCAAGTCTTCTCTACTATTTTAAGCGAGGAGACACGGCGACGAGTGACTTCTGACTCCAATAGTTCTGTAAGATCAGCTCTTACTGTACAGCCACAGCAGGTAGGTGAGAAGGTATGTTTTCATTGTAAAAAACCTGGGCACACTAAGGCATTTTGCTGGGATCTCCATGGTCGCCCAAATCAGCCTGGACGTAGTAGTCGGGGCCGTGGTGGTCATCGTAGTGGTGGAAGAACTGGAGGACAAAATCATGTTTGTGGACCTGTCCAAGCCAATCTCTCTGAAGAGACCGAGAGTGTTGTACACAGCTTATCTGCAGAAGAGTATCAGACCTTCCGACGAATGATGAAAAAGTATGAATCATCTTCTAACACCACACCTACTCTGGAACAGTCTAGCCACCAGGACGGATATCTTGACTCCTCTCTTTTTGCACACTCAGGTACTCCATATAAATTATCACATGCATTTACTTACAGAATATCCAACTCCTGGGTAATAGACTCAGGAGCATCCAGTCACATGACAGGGGCATCTAATAGTTTTATTTCCTATTCACCATGTTCAGGACATGACAAAGTCCGAATAGCTGATGGATCCTTTACCCCTGTCTCAGGAAAAGGATCCATTGACTGTACTCCTAGTTTAAGATTATCATCAGTATTGCATGCTCCATCCTTTCCTACAAATTTACTCTCTATCAGCTCTGTTACTAGAGATTTGAATTGCCCTGTCACTTTTTGGCCTTCTCATTGTCTATTTCAGGAGCTGAAAATGGAGAAGATACTTGGGGGTGGTAGATTGCACAATGGACTCTATTATCTATCAACTGATGAGAAAAATATGAATTCTTCTTTGACGGGGTATGCATTGTCTGTTGAAGGTGCCACTTCAGAACTTATGTTACATCATCGTAGGCTGGGTCACATTCTTTTTTCTATTCTTAGTCACTTATTTCCGTCTTTATCAACTAAATGCAATAAAAATTTGTTAGTTTGTGATCATTGTGAGTTGGCTAAACACACAAGAGCAGTATTTTCTATATCTGGAATTAGAAGTTCTAAACCTTTTGTTTTAATTCACTCTGATGTATGGGGACCATGTAGTACTAATACTCTCATGGGCCATAGGTGGTTTGTTACCTTCATTGATTATTTTAGTCGAGTGACTTGGGTCTATTTATTGAAGGAAAAGATGGGAGTTTTAAACTGCTTTAAAGAGTTTCATAAACTTGTAGGTACTCAGTTTGGTGTCAAAATTAAAATTCTATGTTCTGACAATGGCACAGAATATATTAATCAGGAGTTTCGTGCGTATCTTCACACTCACAGAATTATTCATCAAACCACTTGTGTTGATACTCCTGCTCAAAATGGAGTTGCCGAAAGAAAAAATCGGCACTTATTGGAAGTAGCCCGATCCTTACTTTTTACCATGCAAGTTTCTAAATTTTTGTGGGGTGAGGCTGTCTTGACCGCGGCTTACTTGATCAATCGTATGCCTCTAAGAACACTCGGGTTTAAGTCCCCCATACAATGTTTGAAAAGGTCTACTGATTATGTAGTCACTCCTAGGGTCTTTGGATGTGTTTGTTTTGCTCGCGATCATAGACCTTCAGTAGAAAAACTAGATCCACGAGCATTAAAATGTGTCTTTGTCAGTTACCCTGCTACTCAAAAGGGATACAAGTGCTATTATCCCCCTGAGCGGCGAATGTTTGTTACTATGGATGTTACTTTTCGAGAAATTGAAGCTTATTATGAAAGTCGTCTATCTGATAATAAGACACCAGAATTACTTCTTCCGGGTGACTTTTTATACACACCAAAAAATTCTGATGCCCAGGAGGAGTATCATAGAATGATGTTCAGAGGGAGCCTAGTATTGAGAAAGAAGAAGAGTCCAGTGAAGAAGAGTCCAGTGTGCATTCACCACCAACTGCCCAAGTGTCTCCACCGCTTGAAGCTTCTTCTCCAGAGTCTCCTAATGGTAACAATATCTCTACTACTCCTTCCATTTCTAATCTTAATATTTCTATTACAAAATGGAAGGGTACTCACTCAATTGTTCCTCCTGCTCATTACCGTTATGATATCGCTAATTATGTTTCATATAAAAATGTGTCTCCATCTTATCAAAACTTTGTAGCTGCATTAGACTCTGTCTGTATTCCTAGTACCTGGCAAAAGGCTATGGCAGAACCTAAGTGGAAGGAAGCAATGTTAGAAGAGATGACTGCTTTATCCAAAAATCAGACATGGGATCTGGTCACTCTACCAGCTGGTAAGCATCCTGTAGGGTGTAAGTGGGTGTACACTATAAAGCAGACTCCAGAAGGCAAGGTGGAAAGATACAAAGCTCAGCTAGTAGCAAAGGGCTACACTCAAATATATGGAGTAGACTATGATGAAATCTTTGCTCCAGTGGCCAAGATGAACTCTGTTCGAACACTGATATCATGTGCTGCTAATTTTGACTGAAAATTACATCAGTTAGATGTGAAGAATGCATTTCTTCATGGAGATCTTCAGGAGGAAGTATACATGCAAATACCACCAGGATTTGAAACCAGAGCAACTATTGAAAAAGTCTGCAAACTAAAGCACTCACTTTATGACCTTAAACAGTCTCCTCGAACATGGTTTGATCGATTCAGTCGGACTATAAAAGGAATGGGATATAAACAGAGTAATGCAGATAATACTCTATTCTATAGGCATCTCAAGAGAAAGAAAACTATACTCTTGGTTTATATTGATGACATTGTAATAACAGGAGATGACCATCATGAGATTAAACAACTCAAAGAAAAACTAAAGCAAGTATTTGAGGTAAAAGATCTGGGTCCACTAAGATATTTTTTGAGCATAGAAGTTGGACGATCATCCAAAGGTATTTTTCTGTCACAACGAAAGTATGTACTAGATTTGCTTTCTGAGACTGGGATGTTGGGGTGTAAGCCTGCTACTACTCCAATAAATCAGAATCATCGAACAGTGACAGATAGTGGAGCTCCTGTTGATCGAGAAAGGTACCAGCGGTTGGTTGGAAGGTTGATATATCTTTCACATACAAGACCAGATATAGCCTATGCTGTCAGTGTCATCAGTCAATACATGCATGATCCACGAGAATCACACATGGAGAGAGCTTTCAGAGTATTACGCTATCTGAAAGGATGTCCTGGTCGTGGTTTGTTGTTCTCACAACACAACACCTTCCAGGTAGAGGGATTCACTGATGCAGATTGGGCTGGGTCATTGGATGATAGGCGATCTACTTCTGGATATTGTACATATGTAGGGGATAATTTAGTTACCTGGAGAAGTAAGAAACAGTCAGTGGTGGCTAGATCATCAGCAGAAGCTGAAAATAGAGCAATGGCTCTAGGCATATGTGAACTTCTTTGGCTTCAGAAGTTGCTTAAGGAATTACAACTTCTAAACAAATTTTCTCTTCGGTTGTATTGTGACAACAAAGCAGCAATTGAGATTGTAAGCAATCCAATACAGCATGATCGTACTAAACACATCGAGATTAACCGTCAGTTTATCAAGAAAAAGATTAATCAGGGTCAGATCTGCATTACCTATATTCGGTCTTCTGATCAGGTGGCAGATATTCTAACCAAAGGGCTTAGCTCAGTGTCTTTTTCGGGATTGATTGACAAGATGGGGCTTCGAGATATCTTCGCCTCATTTTGAGGGGAAGTATTGGAAGGATTGAACTTAATTGGAAAACTATCCAATTAAAGGTCCAAGGATTTATTCCTTAGCATATTCTTGATTAGTCTCTATCATATTCTTGTTATTCCCTATCTATATTTGGATCTCTGGCATATTCTTATTATTTCCTATCTATATTAGGGTCTACATATTTGTATTTATAGATCCTTGTACGCACTTTTGATTGTAAGAAGAAAAAATAAAAAATAAATAGCTCCTTCTCTTTTTCATCACCCACATCTGTAATATTTTGTACATCAAATTTTGTTTATATACTGATGAATTGGAGATAAGAAATGAAAATGCATGTGCAGGACAAACTTCAGAATAAATAAAAATTGGATGTAATTGATAGAGTGGAAAAAGTTTAGCAACTACGAAATGTATATGTCTTTGTACACAGCAATGGTGATCATGGTTGATTTGTATTATATACAGAGAAACTGCTCCATCTTATATGCAAAAATCAGAGGAAGGAATTGGGGAGCATCACCTGAGCTTGTAAAAGGGATGTGGTGTTTTTCCTAATAATCAATTTTCAATTATTTTTCGGTCATCGTCTATCCATTACTGTGTTAATTCTCAAGTAAAATGGCACCCTGAACTGGATTGTCGTGAAAACCCAGCAGTTTATGCTGTTATGGTTGCTGAAGTCTTCAAATTTTAGATATGTTATTTGCTTCCTCAGATCAGTAATTAAATCAAGCAAACCTTGGAGTATGAAATATCATAACACTTCAATTAAAAAGGGCTTGTCAGAGAGATTCACCTCATTAACTGATTGTAGGGGCTTTATAAGAATTGGCAAATAGAACTACATTTTTTGACAACACTTCTATTTCCTCAAAGAAAAACTACATTTGTGAAGGAAATGAGGAAAAAGATGAGTGGAAAACCTAGACCATGCATATGCTACAACTTTATTATCTTGATTTTTTAAATTAATTTTTAAAGTCGACAAAAAATGCATTTCAGTCATCTTGGGATACATATGCTGCGTAGGAACAAATTGTTATCTTAGAACTTTTCAACTTGCATCTCAAGGTGGGTTGGATAGCATCAATGCAAGTAGGGAAAAGGAAACTGCTTGTTGCAGCTCTCAGTTGTTTGATTAAGCAAGGGTTGTTTTTACAAGAATAATAGAAGTGCAGGTTTTAGGATGCAGCTATCACTTCAGGGTTCAAACGATCAAAAATCTGCAATATTGTTTGGTTGTAAAAACAGCCCTTCTGTTGTTCATTCTCCAATTATAACATAAATAAAATTACTGACTGAAAAATGGTAAATCCATTATAACATCAAATAACAAACATAAGCAAAGAAAAACATGTTCTAGATATTAAAGCTTTAATTTATATAAGCAAATATAATATAACAAGTAAAATCCATACATAATCTGGAGATACATCAGTTATGCACATCCTACCTCCAGAAAACTTTGTAATAGGAGCTTTTCCACTATGTAATTGACAAAATTATAACTTGGTCAAGTTGTAGTTAAGAACGAAAATACTATGTAATTTACAAAGTGGTGAGAGGACAATGGCCAATAAAGATGTAAATTAGGGTTAGGGTTCTGATCAAGGAGTGGGACTAGACAGGGGATGCGAAAGGAATAGAAGGGAAGAAGAGATCTAACCTTAAAGAAACAAGAGCGCACCGGCGACGGCAAGAGGGAGAGCTCCAGAAGCGAAAAAGAGAGGCGGAGAGGGATTGGAGATCAGATCGATCGATGATGAGAGATGAGGAGAGGAGAGGTCGACACCGTCGACCGTCGACAAAAGATGGAGGATCGAATGCGACGGCAACGAGAGGGGAGCCAGGAAGATCCATCAAAGGCTAGGATTTCTCTACCATTTTTTTTCTATCGGGTTATCGAGGGAGTCCATGGCCATCGGGGGTCATCGGGGGTTATCAGGGTTATTCGAACGGGAGAAACAAAAGATGAGGAGTATTTTAGGAATTTTAATTTTAAACTTTGGAATGGGCTTTGAATCCGTAGAGAAGATCCATGAATGAGTTTTAAGGGGATTGAACTATTCCCATTCCTCTCTGGAATGAAAATCGAAATGGAACTTCTCCTAACCAAATGATTAGAATAGGAATCATCCATTCCTATTCCTATTTCGAATCTCATTTCTTCCAACCAAACATCCTCGTAATTGACACAGAATGATAGGAAGAGATACAGGGAAGAAGAATGTTTTGATATCTTCTATGGTTTTATTTAAGCAAAAAAAAAAAGAAGAAAGATATCGATGCTCAGCACATGGATCACCACCTCATCCGTCAGGTACATGCGGATGGTGCTCACTGCCTGCATCTGTAGTCGTTTTCAATTCCGCATCTCCATGGTGGTCGGCTTCTCATCGCACAAGAGAGCATCGATCAACTCCTGTTGGATGAGCACGTCCTTCACCCTTGCCTGCCACAAGGAGAAATTGCTCTTACCATCGAACTTGTTGATCTCCATCTTGATTGTTTCTGTCTTCTCCATCTTCAGTCTTGCTCACCAGCGTTGCAATCTGCGTCCTTGTACCGCCTTGCTCTAACACCACTTGTTGGGTGGATGTCTGGTCAGGACACCACCTTCCAAGACCTTTTCAGTACCATGCGATGCAGTAGGAAGAAAGAAAAAATAAAACAATCAAAATACGTGGATCAGCCATAAAAGGACTCGTCTCCACGGGGCATGCAAACTTCACTATGAAAAAAAAAATTTATAAGAGGAGACCTCACTCTCAACCCTCGTACACCTAATTCTCTCTCACCTGAAGTTTTTCTCACAAAAGCTCTCTCTTTTGGAAGACCCCTCTGAACCTCTGAAGTGTCCGGCGTCCGCTGTCCAGGAGCCATGCTCCTTCTTTCTCAATGGCCTCATGCCTCTCTCTTTTTCTTCTCGGGTTCCACGCGGCATCCTCAGCAAAAAAATCAAATCACCCACACTTTCTTCACTGTTCAGACCTTTTTATAGGGCTAAAACTCAATTAGATTAGGTTTAAGAGTCCTAATCAAACCCAATTAAGATCCCAAACCGTTGGATCATCATCGGGAATCATCCACACCATCCGATTGCACTCCGGTTCATGGAATAGTGCCATGAACCGTGTGAAACGCATGAAAAACGCCCATGCGATCCACAGGCCCAGCCGTGGACCACCCGATCCATGGTGGACCGGGGTACAGGCCCAGGCAAGGCGCCTGGGCCTGGGCCGGCCCGTGCGCGCGGGCCCGTGCATGGGCTGGGCCGTCTGCCCGCCTGGGCCGCGCGCCTGGGTCGCGCGTCCCGCGCGTTGGCCCCGCCTGGGCCGCGGGCCGTCGCCTGCGGCCGTGCCGCCGCCGCTCCACCGGCCGCCGGCGGTCCTCCACCATCTCGGATCTTGTGCCGACTTCAAAAGCTCGTATTTCCTCTATCCGAGCTCTATTTGGGGTGATCTTGGTCTCGTTGGACTTCATTTTTTGTCGCAAACCTCGCTGTATCTCAATATGGACAGAATCTCAATGCATCAAATCCTAACACATCCCTGCTGGACCGACTAGATTATGGCATGTGTTCGTAGTCCTACTTTCTCCATCTTGATCAACGAGGCACCAATGAATTATTTCTGTTCATCGACTAGACGACAGCAAGGTTGTCCTTTATCTCCATACTTGTTCATTCTTTGTACTGATGCTCTCTCAAGAGCCCTTCGTGCAGTGTCCTAAGGTTCGAATCTGGATCTTTACCTGCTAGCTCCTAGGGCTTGGCCAATCTCGCATTTGCTTTTTGCAGACGACTGTTTATTGCTGGGTCGGGCATCAATCCGAAATGCTATTAGCTTTCGGAGAGTCTTAGAGGAGTACTGCCTCTCTTCGGACCAAAAGGTGAACATAAATCAGCAATCCGCCCCAGTCCGAAGACTTCAATTCATCTTCGATGTATGAGACGGGGTATCTTTAGAATGGCAAAGCACAACGAGGTCTTGCAGTACTTGGGAGTTCCTATAGCAGGATGTCGGCTCCAGAGGACTGAGTACAGTGGAGTGCTTCAATTGATCCGAGAGCGGCTGGAGGGGTGGTAGACTAAAACTCTATCTATGATGGGCAGGATCACCCTGATGCGGTCAGTCTTTAGTGCTATTCCTGTATATCTCCTGTCCAACACTTTCCTCCCAAAGCTCATGATGGGGGAAATTGAGTGGCACTTCCAAAGATTTCCGTGGAGTTTGAAGACTGGAGGCGCTGGTGTGCATTTACTACCTTGGGATATTGTGTATCAGCCATTGGTGGATGGTGGTTGGGGAATCCAGTCCCTAGCCACTAGGGGAGAGGCTCTTCATCCTCGGCATGCGACATGCTTCCTGCTTGATCCAGACGGTTGGTGGAGCTTGATGATGAGGACCAGATATGGATCATGGAAGGCTGGAGTGGAGATCCAATCGACCCGAAGGAGTTCCTTCCTATGGAAGGAGATCTGTGCGTGGGCCTCTATAGTCCACTCATAGACTAGGTGGATTGTGGACAATGGACGGTCTGTTAGCATCCTATTGGATCCCTATATAGCTGAGATACCGCTATATCGATGGCCAACCTTCATCAACATGGACATCAGAGATTCTATGAGGGTGTGTAATATTCTTGCCCAGGATGGTGATGGATGGGACTCTGAGTCTGTGATCTAGTTGTTTGGAAAAAATCTGGCTAAGCATATGCAATTGCTAGTGATTCTGAGGCATGCCACTTCGGATGTCAGAGTTTGGAGATCCTCCTGTGTGCCGAAAGCACTAACTAAGGATCTTTACTGTATATTCCGAAAGGAGCCTTCGAGGCAACTTGATATTGGATAGATCTGGAAGATTGGAGTGCATCCGTAAGTTAGCCTTTTTCTTTAAAAGGTGGCATGACGACGGCTCCCGACCAGATCTCTCTTGAGAGCTCGAGGTATGGGCCTTCAGGCTATGTCCGATCTGCAGTAGAGAGGAAGTTCCCAGTAGAGAGGAAGGAACTGATGAGCACCTCCTTTTTCGATATCCGAAGGCAGTGTAGGTGTGGCAACTACTCGGGCTTTGTGGATTTCTTCTTCTGGAGGCCATGTCAGTCTAGGAGTTTCTGAAACAGCTGAGACTATGTGCTACTACTGAAGTTCGATGTCGGTTGGTATTCAGATGGCTTATATTGCCCCCCATATCTGGCTTGCTAGGAATACTCTAGTATTTAAGACCAGAAGATGCCAGGTGAGAGTCATCTTGGAGCAAGCTTTAGCTATGGTTGTCGAGGTGATTGACATGGCCTTAAGACCCTCAGAGAGATCTGGGACTCCTAACCTACTTAGGTAGCGACCCAGGATATGTTAATCATCTGAGAGCCCCCTCCTATGAGATTTCTTAAGATCAACTTCGACGCTAGTGTTAAAGGCAGGAGTGGCGGATCTAACTTCGTTATCCGTAATTTTGCTTCTAGATTTGTAAGGGTTGGAGGTAGTGACCTATTTGATCCAACCGTTCCTTCTACAGAGCTCCAAGCTGCATGGATTAGGATTACTTATGCATGTCGAATTCTTCATACTGCGTCGAATTCTTCATGCTGGTTATCTGTTTATCGAAGATGATTTGGCCACGGTGATGTTTTGGCTTCATCGATGTTTGCATGGAGACACCCATCGATGGCCACGGTAGTGTTTATTGCATGGCATCTTATTTTCCCAGTGAAAAAGTTGCATTTGGCCCCTGATTTTCTGCAAACCTAATACTTACCTAGTTAACACCACATCAAGATAGCAAAGTGGTCTAGTTGAGTAGTTTACAAGACATGAGCAAGCATCCTATGGCCTTAGTCCCATGTCTAAGACACCCAGAGTTTACATTTCATCTAGGAGTTTATTGAAAGCATCAGACTTCTCACAGAGGGGTTCTTTCCCCCTATTCTTTTGCATTGGAAGTGTCATTCCCATGATGAGAAACTTCTTATCCTTTCCCAGAGGCATGCTGTTCTATAGAGGAAACATCCATTTGATCATACAAAACTCAGCTGCTAGATTTAAACTCCTATAAACTCCATAATATGTTTAACAAGCAAACTAAATCTGAAATATGCTATCCATTCTCAGATGTTAATTTGCTTTCGTGCCTTCTTGGCACCGATACTAATAATGAAATACTTGTAGATACCAGTATCTCAAGTGACCTACGAAATTAGAGTGATGCAGTGCAAGCAAAAAGTTTCTCCTACTACATGGCATGACAGTCATCTGCACAACTCAAAATTGTGGCACAATTGTAGTGGTTGGATTCTTGAGTTTCCAAACCTGTATCACGTATGAAAGGTTTTCATGTGCATCAATAATGCCCCAAAGCATTTTCGATCAAATAAATAAGCAAATGATACAAAACTCTGCAACTCGTCTACGGGTTGCTCCATTTTAGAGAATTCCAATAAAGTTCATCTTCACTTCAAACCACAATTTCCATGATGTTATCAGCCTCTCAAAGTCATCAATCACATTTTAAAGTTTTTTTTCCGAATGCATTTAGAAAAGAAAACTAATCATGTTATGAAAAAAACTGGATTGCATAGAAGTAAATATGATTGTTTTAAAAAACTGGGCAATGGAAAGGCACACAAAAAGTTCCAAGAGCCTATACAACACTGCCTTGGCAATGCCCCATTCAACTAAACACTATGTACCAAGTCACACCAATCTCCTTATGCCACATGACAGGAAGAACTTTTCATGTGAACGAAATGGGCTGCTTCATTCGTTGCACCTGGGTGATAGTCCGGTGGTTGTATAATCAATATAGGAAGAGTCTAGGTTCAGATCTTGGTGCTGTTGTTCCAAAGTGTTTGACCTAGATTATTCTTAATAGGGGAAATTCTTTGTGCACCACGTGCGGTGCGGAACACTAGCACCGCGCATGATGATTGGCTCACATGTGGGATCGGGTGGCGCATAGAAAAAATAATTTTTTTTCGCCGGCCCCACAGATGAGCCAATCACCGTGCGCATTCGCACACCGCACGCGGTGCACAAAGAATTTCTCTTCTTACTCGTGATACTCCCTACTGTTTTTTCTCAAAAAACAGAGAGGTTCAGCACCTTATAATAAAAATTTTTTATGGAACAACATAGAATGCTTGATGGTGCTAACAATTGAAATTATTTACAAACATATAAAGTACTAAATATGTTGACAGGGATGCACAACAAAACTATTCATAGGTCAACGTCCTATGGATCATACCAGATTCAATCACCATTCCATCTTCCTCTGCACAATTGTATAATTTAAAAAACCAAAAATGTCCCATAGGGGCAAGAATCAGTTCCACCAGGAAGGGACCATCAATTTGTGAGCCATTTCTCACAACTTGATGGTACAGTCTTGATAGCGGCCAACTAATCACCATTTTGACCTATGTGAGGGCTGCAGCATAATCATTCCACTGAGAGAACCCACATCTGATTAGATGGAAGATAGGCAATTCAACAACCATAAGCCCATGCATCCTAGACATCGTTAATGAAATAAATTAATCTATCATAATGCAATGCCCAAAAAAGCAAAAAGAAAAGAAAACAACTTTAATGTGTTCCACCATTTATCCAACTATTCTGACAGGGGATGTACAACAAAATCACCCTTCCCTTGTGAGAAAGTCTTGGATGGTTAAACCACAGAAACACGCCCATTCGTCTTCTGCATTGTTCCCAGGGGCAAACCTATAAAACAGGTACCAGCAACATTACAAGATGTCATCATGTTACAGCCTTACAGGAAGAACTAGATGACTTTTATGATTTATTGAGTGATAATTGTTCAGCAAGATATAGAGCACAGCCTCTGCAAATTTTACATCTTTGACGAACTACAGATAAAATGCAAAATATCATTTAAAAAGATTATGGGATTAAAAGAGCAAGGCAATCTTGGTGACTCAAAATATTGTGAAACTCAGATAACCTGGAGAACCTGTGCATGACCCAGTCTATCATGAGAGGGGAGTTTAACCCAGCCAATCAATATTGGGGAGGCTCAACAGGAAAAAGAACTAAATAGATAAAGTCACGTCCAACTCATATAATTTCTGTATTTCAGGTTACAGTAGTTTATCCTTGACTTAAGCCAATTGAAAAATGAATTGAGAACTCTCTGAATCAAGCTGTAAAGTTCTCCACTAATATCGATCCCTTAAAGTTTTCAAAAGTTAAATGATGTAGAATCTTCAATAATTTTAAACTACTGCACTAAGGTAATCAATTGAATACCTATTTCAAAGTGTAACTTTTTAAAGCATAATGGTTGATAAGCTGCCTTAATAATTAAAGCTCCTGGCATTTAAACAATGACAGAGGCCTTCACCAATCATTCCATTCATTTGATTAGGATAAAGGTATTTGTAATTTTTACAATGTTTCTCTCAAAGAGGACAGGCCTGCAGTTGTCATTACTTATGAACAGCATGCGTATGTGCTTCTCTTTTAATTAGTTTCAGTATAATGAAATGTATGAAAAAGGATATAAATATAAAATTTTATATCTATTCTAATTATTTCTCAGGTAACTAATAAGTACATAGATAATACTGACCATTTAGACATTAATTTAAAGCCATATAAAATGGCATGTTCCAAGTAATGAATATTACGATGCTGGATGAGATATGCTAAGATCATTAGTGGCATGAAGTTCCTACATGCAGGTGTTCAATTGCTAAGGTGATTCTAGAATCATGTCTACTTTTCATCGAAGAATAAAAAGCCTTTTTATTTTCTAACTTTTGGATAAGCCCATACAGCAAAGGTAACTAATGTACAGCAAAACCTAAAGTTGTATCAGCATCATGGAAGCATTTAAGGAAGCCAAATGAAGCAAGGGAAATTTCATCAAATATATAACATACCAGACCCATATATCATACCATATAATTTTATGCGGCATTTTTAGTTTTCTATAGGCTTTTCTCTAGGACCAACTTAGAACTAGGTTGCAAATTTCAGATCTAAATAGAGGTCCCTCAACCTTAGAAGACAAAATGTTTTGACATGTATTACTTCACAAGGATTTCGCTATTGCATGCCATGCACAGTGTTGGGGGGGGGGGGGGGTTGATTAGCTGTAAGTTAGTGATTCATGATTTTTTTTTGTTTTTTTTGGTGGTTCTCCACCTTAAACAATACAATACACACTTCATTCTGACAATTCTCTACCATTTACACCGACCCAAAACCTTCCTCAACCAATATCATCATTAGAATCGAAAAGGATAAGTTATTGAGAAAACCATACTTGTTATGAACTTTTGATAGGGAAGACACCTTTAAAGATTGATATTTGTCACAACTATGGCTAATTACTTATACACAGAAGCAGGCCCGCCAACATCTTGAATGCTTCAAAATTTAACATAGAAGCTAAGCAGACATCTACTATTTTAAGTTTTTAACCATTAATTATAAATTTAACAAAAATTATTATTGCCTCTAGGGTAGTAATGCCCAAAAAAAGAATGCCAAAAAGACTAATTTTATTTTTTTCCATATCTTTATGAGGGGTTTGGGGGACTTGTCTTCCCTTGCTCCCTGCTGGCTCTGCCTGTGCATGCCCATGCTGACCAGGGATTAGCATTCCACATGCCACATGCTGTGCCATGCCAACAGTTGGCACAGACCAGCCTGCTGTGGGCACGAGACTAATTGCATTGGCACAAGCATTTTTTGGATTTTACTAAAAAATAGGTTACTTTAAATTCCTTTCCAATATTGATAAGAGTTGGTCCATGCATTAAGTAGTAATAATAATAATAACTTAAAGCTCTATATAGTGTCATACAATTTAACAATATTACCCTATCATACAATTATGTTGTAGTTTTAAAACTATAGTATGGCTACATAATAACTAGTATATGTGAGATAGGGATCTTCCAAGTGCTCCGCAGCCAATAAAGTGCAACTGCTCCCTGTACAAGGCATGAAAAAGTGGAAAAAAGTCATTGGAACCTTTTTGCTTAGGGTATACATTTTGTGGTTTGAGGCCTGGCTTTGGATTGGACTTTAGCCATTTGGTATCATTCTATATGCTCCAGTACACATGGTTACTTCTGCACACATGAATCCCCATGCCGGCACCAGTCCAGAACCATATATTATGGCCAACATGGACGGACCATGACCTAAAACCTTGATTTTCATCAAGATTCTTGCATTTTCTTTGATAGATAACAGTACTCATCTTTTAGAAGTCTAAAATTTACAAAAGCAGCTATTTAAAAAGAACAATCATGCCTTGACAGTCCTCGTGAAGGACAAGATACTTTGATTAGTAAGGGTACCTGGAGGAGAAAAGTGATCTTTCATCGAAAGAGGACAGTTTGAGATGGAAACAAGGAAATTTCAAAAGCTGATTGGTGTTCTCATTAGGTGAAAAGAGTCAAGTTTTAGGAATCAATGGTCGTGCTCTATTTAGTCACTTAGTTGAGATGGAAACAAGAAAATCATTCAAAAAGCTGATGGGTGTTCTCACTAGATAAAAAGAGTCAAGTTATAAAATAAGTGGTCGTGTTCTATTTAATCACTTAGTTCCTTTCCATGCTACATAAAATATCATATAACATAATCATTATCAGAAAGCTTTATCTCATCTATCTGGTCCAAGTCTAAAGAATAATGTATGATCCTGGAAAGTTGAACAATGTTTTAAGTTCAGCTATCAGCCTAGCATCATCAGCTCTTAAAATCCAGGCAATGACATCTTTAGATAAAAGAGGACATTACCGTGAAATGAAAAGGTTGGTTGCTGGATAAAAGACCAATCTTCTTGGTTACCCAATTTAAGCTCATGCAACTGCAGAACATATATAAAACTATAAAAGTTTACTTAGTTCTATCTTCTCTTCTTCTCGCATCTTCTTTGTCTCATCTTCTTTTTCTTGCCCTACTAATTTTTCCCTCTTCTCTTTATCCCTTTTGTTTTTTTTTTTTTTTTTAAATCTCACCATCAACCAATGACATATGTATGGAATGAGTTTGCTCTTGTATGCTATTCTCATCATAAATAGAAATGGTATATGAACGCACTTCCCTGGACATGCATCAGTAATGGACTTCATTATTCAATAAAGGATTCTTACTCTATTATTATGCTTAACAAATTAGACACCTGTGATCTTGTGTTGTATGGAGAAAAAAGTGAAACTTTGCTACACAAATGAACTTCCATGGAGGAAATGAATTGGGTTGCTGTAAAGACTAAAGAGAAACATCAATAACTGCATAATAATGTAATTTTATATGTATCCTTCTGATTTCACAAAATTTTACTCATAGTGGAAGATTCATCGTCATCATCATGAAATACTGAGGAATTTATACAAAAAGGAGAAAAGAAACATCAATAACTGCATAATAATGTAATTTTATATGTATCCTTCTGATTTCACAAAATTTTACTCATAGTGGAAGATTCATCGTCATCATCATGAAATACTGAAGAATTTATACAAAAAGGAGAAAAGAATTCTTCAACCTGATTTTGCAGCATATGAATATTGTGCAGAATGATATCTGGTTTTCATGACACCCATTGAAGCTGCAGCTACTTCAGGTTTCAAAAATCTGTTCTCTCTGAAATGATTTGGAGAACTTACAGCTGATGGTAATGCTCCTGAGGTTCCCAATAATAGTTCTGAACTTTGTGCTAGAACCTGCTCAGGGTTCCAAACAGCAGCCGAGGAGTACATATCTCTCTGTTTCTGAAGGGAGAAAGTGGAAATGTAATTGCTGCTCGCAATGGATTTTTACTAAATAATCAGTGATACAGAATAAGCAAGCAATGCTTGCTAATTTGTAATAACCAATCAGTAGTTATGCAAGCCTGGAAGTTTTTGTCAGTCAAAACATTTCATGCATGAAATAAATGCTCATTGCTAAACATGTTCAAATTGAAAGTCTTATGCATCCAAATGAATACATTCAATGAATGGTTAGGAATTAAACCGAACTAGCTAAGGAGAATGAGGCTAAAGTCTCATGATTTTCCTTATAAGTTTTAGATATCTAAAAAAGATTGAGAAGTTAAAACTGTTAGAACTTCAACTGATTTTTATGGATATTTTCAGTTCTTTCCAAAATTATTTCTTGGTGCTTTCTATGTTTAATGTTATTCCAAAACTATTTTATGTTTCATATTTTCAGTCAAAACACTTCATGCATGAAATAAATGCTCATCACTAAACATGTTCAAATGGAAAATCTTGTGCATCCAAATGAATCTGTTCAATGAATGGTCATGGGAATTAAATGGAACTAGCTTAGGAGAATGATGCTCACTTCTTTGAGAACTATGTTTAAAAAAGCAAAGTTTAAGCCTTGATGCACAAGGTAAAGTCTCATGATTTTCCTTATAAGTTTGCATATCGAAAAAAATAATTTTAGAAGTTACAACTGAAAGAACTTCCACAGAATTTTCGGGACTTTCAGTTCTTTCCAGATTTATTTATTGGTTTTTTTTTGTTTTATTTTATTCCAAAAATTAGATTTGGAACCTTTGAAAAGGTTCGAAAACTTTGAACCAGCCCTTCCCATTCTGTCACATCTGAAAGGAGAAGAAGGCTTATGAATCTATTTATGAGCTCTTGACTTCATAGCCATGTGCAAATGCACCCAGTCTCGCACGACAAAGCAGGCTAAACTGTAGCCAGGTGTGAATGTGGGTTTGTACTCCTTTTTGTTTTATTAAAAGGTTTGCAATTAAAGCCACTGTGAGCAGCTGGGCTCTCTGGCACAGGACTGTAGGTATTGAGCTCTAGTTTGATCAAACTGATTGGTTTAGTTGTTGGATTTCCATGGGCCCTATTAGCAGTTTACGGGTAAAGTTGCAGCCTGTGGACTTCATCGCTGCATCACCTGCATGACAGAGGAATGATAGAACTCTTAGCATAGTATATGTGCTTAGATCCAGTCCAGGCTTTAATTTTAGTTAATACGATTGTCCATTATTTCATATCATCATCATCATTATCATCTTGCAAACTTCACATTAAGTTTAGACATTTACAAAAAAAGCTTTGAAAAGTTTTGCAATTTTAGTTCTTTCTTTAATTTGCTTCAAAATTGCAACTCTTCCAAATGATTATTCAACTACTATTCCCAACAAAAATAATAAGGTTAAGGATGTAAGCTTTGTTATTAGACTTAATAACAGAGTTTGATAAAGATCACATTGCACATGTCAGATGTGGACAAAACTTGATGGTTTATATCTATAAATCTTAACATTAGTTAGCTTTGATTTTAGATCATACAAAATGCATGCAAGGATTCAAACAAAAATATTCCTCTATTCTCTTCTATTTTTTTCCTAATCTCTATACATATTAGATGGACATGACAGAGAAACCTATCTCTCCAATAATTGTTAAAAGCCTAAAGATTTAAAGAAAAACCCAACCCCATTTCACTCAAATCTCATCCACATAATCACTGTCCTATACTCCTATTAAAAGCCAGAAGAAGGGGAAAGGTTGGGTTTTAGAGTTTGTTGCTCTCCCTTGATTCTACGGAATCCTAAAAGGAAGTCTTTTACGGCTTTCTTTTGCTTTCATTAATGGCATGGGGAGTTACATGCTTGGCCAAAAGTTAGTAAAATAATTGAAAATTTCAAATAATAAAAGTCACAACTTCAAATAAGTTGTTGTAACCGACCTTAGCTCAGTTGGTAGAACGGAAGACTGTAGTTATGCACGTTTATCCTTAGGTCGCTGGTTCAAATCCAATGGTGCGGATTTTTTTAGAGGACAAACCTTGGCGTAATAGTAAGATTGCTCCATTGTGACCCTGGGTGTTATGGGTTTGAACTTTGAAATATGGAAATAGCTCTTCGCAAGCAGGGGTAAGGCTATGTACATCTCACCCTCCGCAAGCAAGGATAAGGCTACATACATCTCACCCTCCCCGGACCCTGCTCTCATACACCGAGATGACATTTTTTTTTTCAAATAAATTGTACCATCCCATACTTCTCCACATGCTTAGGTGTTGCCTTAGGAATCCAAACATTTCTTACATATAAGTTCACTTCTTTTTAAATGCTCAACCAAGGTTTCAAGCACCAACTTGTACTAGCCAGTACAAGATTAATCATACCAACTTGTTAAGGTACCAATATGTTTAATGGTTCAATATGCCCTTTACCAACATATGGTTAGTGTTGTGCCCACCCTAGTAGTGTACCATGTGTTCAACATAGGGGCATGCAGTACCATACCAGTAAGTTACCAGATAAAGGGCCTTGATAATGGTACTGCATGTTGTTCCATATTGATAAGTTACCAGAGTAGGGCCATATATTAAGACTTAAAACAGTGTTCTCGATTATTACCATATGATACAAAATGCTTTGGATTGTATCATTGGGTTTAGCCTATTTAAAGTTTTGGATATACTTTGCCCATACCCATTGATATCTCTATATCAATTCCACTCTAGAAATGCCAAAGTAATTAGAAGATATACAAATGACTTTTGGATCACCTTTTTTAGAAAGAAGCCAAACTCAAAAGTCATGTTCCATCTTGATTAGTTGACTTAAAATGGTCCACACTAAGCAATTCCTATTGCCTTCTCTTTTTCTTGCTCACTAAGTTATAAAAGCAAGTTAGGTGGGCTTCATTTTTTTTTGATCTGATTGGGGAGAAAAAAGATTTCCTTCAACATGCTCAACTTGGACCTCTTAAAAACATAATGGAAAATAGAAGAACTTCAATCCCTTTTGCTTTCATTGATTTCCTAATAGAATTAATTATGATGCCTCTATTTATACTAGTGAGATCCACCCTTACAAAATTTGAGGATTCCTCTTCTAGTTAGAAGAGGCAACAACTTTCCTAAAATAGCCATTATTAGTACAAATAAGCATGAAAAAAATCAAAAAATCAAATTCTCATATGAATAGATCTTAATTCCTCCAATTTTGCCTAATCACCTCATTTAACTCATCTTAGATTAAGAGTAATGCCTAGTCAAAGTTTTTCTTGAAAAGGAAACTTTTCTGGCTAGCCTGTTTGGAGGCCTAAGCACTATTGCATGCCCAGTGGACACCCCATCATAAATCTAGTTATCCAATTTCAGAAAAAGAGTATCTCGATCGGGCATCGTACAGGGAAGTTATGGCCCTCCGAAGTTTTGATGCCCAATTCAACTTCCGATATGGCAAATCTTACTCCTGGACCCTGCCTCTACAATAGGCTGAATGATACTCTAGGATCACTTTTTCCTTAAACTATATTTATCTATTTAGATCTAAGGAAGCTCACAAGTACAAAAATCTTTCTAATTTGTTGTCCCTCTCTACTATTGCTCTAATTGTATCCAAGTTAGTTAGCTCTCCCTCTTCTTAAAGCTTACTCATAAAGAGGCTTTGAAAAGGATTTTGCAATTTTGTTTGATTCTTAATTTTCAAATAGAAAGATTCTTCTCAAAATAATTTTCCAGTTATTACCCTCAAGTCTTAACACAAAAACATTAACTTAACAACAAGGTTTGCCAAACCAATACTCGGAGTCATATTATCTAGCTAGTAGTTTCGTACGGTACTGGTACATATCGTATCGACCCAAAAAGTGTCGAAACTAGGAGCAAGGAGAGAGAGAGGGAGAGGGAGGGAGAGGAAGAGACACAAAGAGCAAGAGAGAAGGCGAGAGAGAGGGAGAGAAAGAGAGGAAGGAGAGGCGAGAGAGAGGTTCCTATCGTCGACCTTGTACATATTGGCAATGATGGTGGCAAAAAAGCCAAAAACCCTAAAAGCGTCTGAACCTCACGAAGGATCGCGAGCGAGAGCTCAAACAAGGTGAGTGCAATCCAGCAAAAACCTAATGGGGTGGTTTAAAGACAATTACGCTGGTTTAGCCCTCAAACTAAGTCATCATTAGGAACCAAGCCAAATTGGGCATTTCTGCTTGGTTTGGAGCGTTTGGGGTTGGCTCACACTGAGTCTCGAACCAAACTGCCAAACCACCATATTCCATACTAGTTTGCTTTAGTACATCTCAAACCATTTTGCAGATATTGGCTAATGATCTGAAAGTTGTATTCAGTTGTATTCAACAAAGCAAAGAACATACAAAGAAGAATTGAGTAGATTTAACTACAAAATTTAATGAAGACCATACTCCACATGTATAAAAGTGGGCAGAACTTAAATGTTTTGTCCACATGTGTATATGTTAATATCTAATAGACTTAAGCTTGAAATTAAATTTATACAAAATGCCAAGAAAAATTTTGAAAAGTATGAATCTCTTTCCTTTTCCCCTAACTCCATATTAATTAAATAAACAAGAGAAGAAAAACTCTGACTCTCCCCTCACCCAAAATAGCTGAAAATCTAGGGAAGATCATAGAAAAAACCCAGCTTGCTGCCATGTTATTTATATTTGGAATGCCTACTAAACACCAAAAAAGAGAAAAAAAGTAAAGGGTGGATTTTACTGCTTGTTGTTCACCCTTGGTTATTAAATAATCCAAACAAAGAGTAAGTCTTTTAGGATATTTTCCTCCTATCTTTATGGGAGTTATGAGAATCATATGTTTGATAGAAATCAACAAAAAAGATGAAAAATATTTGGGTAAAAGGCATTATTTCACCCTAAATTGCCTAGTCAGTTGATAATTTTCCATATTCTCTTTGTTGAAAATCCAAATGTTGGATAACATCAATGGGTCAACCAAGAGGCCTAACTTTATATTGTTCCAGGCTTCCAGTTGGATTGTTTAGTTGAGCCTCCTAAGCATTTTGGGTATGTTGCCTAGACCTAACCCACTAATGCTCAAAAAAATTCCATATAAATACTCTAACTAGGGTGCACGTATACCCTTATAAATATCTCAAATTATATGTATATGTTGCAAAATTTACTATTTGCATGCATACCCTTATGAATATCCGAAACCGCACATATGCCCTGCAAATTTATCACTTACATGCAAGGATTCAAATCCCAGCGGGATGTCCCGTGGGATACCAGGATGGAGTACCATCCCTGTGTCGGGGCATGGCCGTCTCGCTAGCGTCCCACCATCCTGATCAGAACGTCTTAGAACATCCTCTATTCCAAGTGTCGGGACGGAGTGGGACGACGGTACGTTCTATTCCATATAAAAATCAGGACAGTCCCATCCCACGGGATTTAAAACCTTGCTTACATGTATGCTCATATAGATTATTTCCTTCCACATGTATGTCCTCACAATTCATTATTTATGTGTATACAATTATTTCTTTTTGCACATCTACCTTATTAAGCATATATATATATATATATATATATATAGTAAGTTTGTGAGAGTATACATGCATAAGAAATAGTTTATAAGGGCATATATGCAACTAATAAATCTATGAGGATATACACGCAATTTTAGATATATATAATGGTACAGTAAAAAACTCTTATAAACTAACCCAGCTATTTGAACGTTTGAATCGGCTTTGTTTGGAAAGAATCTAAGCTCAGAAGGTCATGTTTCCTCCAGACTAAGTGACTTGTAAGTTGTAACCATCCCATCTGAGCAATTTTATATATGTACATAGATAGAGAAAGAGAAACTACACACATCAAACTTTGACAAAAGATTTAATGATTTTAAAGTTGATGATGGATCATCCAAATCGAAGATCCATATCATTTAAGTCACTAAAAATGCCTACAAGTCAAGATTCACCTATCTTGGTGGTCTCTAACCTGTTCACCAACCAGGTTCAAAAAGGCGTAAAATATACTCGTATGCTCAAATAAATGATAGGACACATAAATTGAAAATCCACTTCATGTATCGTGATCTACACATCTTAAAACATGGGTAGATTTAAATTCACTAGGTTTTGATTATTAGATCCTAACAAAACATGGTATCATTATTATCATACTACTAAAACCATTTATTTTCCCACACAGTTGATGTTTATGTTAGAGACCACCAAAATAGTTGAATTTTGGTTTCTAAGAATTATTTATAGCATACATTAACATCAATAGTTTGGATTTTAAATTTGGATTGTGCATCAATGATTTTGAATTGTTAAATATTTTTCCAAAAAATTAAAACAAAGTATGTAGTCGAACTTGTACATGTGTGCGCATATCATGTTTCCTTCCTAACAGTGTCTCCATACATCAGCTCGATTTTTATCTCCTTCATAAAAAACACCTATCTACTATGATGAAAGAAAATCCACAAGTGCAAAGATCTTCTTGATTGTTGCTTCATCTTTTCCTCTCTTGCCTATTCATTTTAGCCACTGCTCTGTGTCTAGATTTATTCACTCCGTGATGCAATGTGAAAGGGAAAAAGGGATAATTTGATCGACAAGGTTATGCTTCGAAGATCAAGACACAAATAAAAGAAAATTGTATTGAAGAATCCTTTACTTGGTGAAAAAAATTCTCCCAAAAAGAATTTTTATTAATAACTCAAAGGCTTCCCTTACAATGTATTATGTGCATATTTATAGGACATGATACCTTAACCCTAATTCTGGCATTAAACCCGATACAAATCATACTCGAAATAGGACTTGAGATAAGAAAACATATTGGAATTATACTATTACAAATATGGAAACCTGGCTAAAATTTGATATTGTCCCTAATGGAAAATTTACAAGAAAATCTGCCAAAAACCTCTGAATCCTGTGAGTGGATCTGCTGCAATCTTCGCTTGCGAATATTTGCTAGCTCCTCCGGCACTTGATATGGCCTGGTTGGTCTTAATACCTCTTGGCTGCATCTTGTGTTACGTCACTCCCTCTCCTCTTCATCCCAAAAATGGGATATAGATAGCGATTCAAGCTATCATGTCAACTTATTGGAATACTAATGATATATGAACTTGTTCTTAGGGTTTATATAGACAAAGGAGATGATTTTAATTTTTTTATATGAATGTTATTTTAAGATTTTGATTCTGTAAGATTGTATTAGAATTTCATTTAAAGGCATAATTTGATTTACTTACCTTTTGTGCTTTGTACAGATATATAGTTATAGATTCGAGGTCGGTTGTCAATAACCAGTAAGGCTTACCTTGATTTTTTTTCTTCTTTTTGAATTTCATATTGCTTTCCTAGGATTAGTATGATATAGAATGTTTAATATTCAACAAATCATTACTGACTTTTAACTGCAATTCCAGATTTACTGTACTTAAACATTACTAATGTTGGCAAACATGATGCATCTGATGAGGCATTAATGGATATCAGCCATCACTCCTTAAAAGAGATGACAAAGAAGCGATAAAAATAGGTAATGAAGAGGGCAGAGGAAACAAAACTGCACTATGCATTGGATGTTCTTTACTTATTTATAGTTTTTAGATCATGCTATGATCGGGAACTCAATAATGAAAACAGAAGAAATAGAGATGTGGAGACATTTAAAGACACTCCAGCTCAATTCATTTAATAGCCAGGTATTTATGGCCATGGGTGATAATCCATGGCTAGATGTGGACAGGGAGATGAAGTCATCTTCCCCTCCCCTCGCCCACACACCCAGCTGCGTGGTGGGAACACACACACACACAAACAAGTTATTTGGGCCCCCATTGCTTTTGCCTTTGTTTTTTCTCACAAAAATCCGAGAAGAAAAATGAACTAGACTGAACAAGTTCTATGATGAAACCCTTTAGTTTTTTAAAATTGCTTGCAAAATCTTTATAGCTTTTGGTAACTAAGATTTATTGCTTTCTAAAAAGAGTGAAAATAAAAGTAAGGAATAGCAGAAGTTTTGTGCAAATTCTACTTTCAACATCAATATCCATATGCTATTTCACAAAATTGTAGAGAAACAAAAACACAGAATCAACAATGATGCCAAACAGGCCCTTAATTATTTTATAGTTTTTTAATAAAGAACTGCGTGAAATCTGCCACTTGATTGTTTGAACTATTTTAATAAAAAAGGGAGCATAAAATATTGTTACACAATAAAAAAATAAAGAAGATGTAACAAACCTAGACAATGATTTCAGAATATTTTTTTTTTTTTACCTTGATAAGAAAAAAGGGAGGAAGAAAGATTTCTTAGGAAAAAGTGAAATAAATAAAAAGGTTAATAAGTGTTGTTTATTCTTAAGTCTGAATTATTTCATAAAAAATGTTGGAAAAAAGCAATGCTACATGGAAAGGCACCATGGAGGAATGAGAGAATGCGACTAAGAAGTCAAATAAGCACTTAAAAAGCAGAGTCTGATGATCAGGCCTCTATGCTTTTGAAAAAGCCAAATAACATTGTTAGTTTTATAGTTTTCCCTTCTTTTTTGATAAAATCCATTGTGAAGGAGTTATCAAAGATTCCAGAATTTGTAGTCCCTTCTGTTGAAGAGTTCATACCGATTGCAAAATATTTTTATTCATTATTTGCCACAAAATCCCACTGTCAAGTATTCTAGAGATCTAAGATAAATGAGGTACCTTTACTGAAGTTTTTCTTCTATACATATACATACATACATACATGTTAAGATATATTTAGTATTTAGTATTGCATATTTCTTTCCATGTATAGTGGAGGTTTTTATGACATTATTGCTGTATTATTGCTGACCTATGTTGTCATATGTGTATATTCTGTATTCTATATATTTTGATCAATGAAACTCCTAGAAGGCAAGCTCTTTTATTCCTCTTTCATGGTATCAGAGCAGCAAAGCTCTAAGGAATATCATCTGTGATAAAAGCATGATAGAAGCATTGCCTGCACTGAAGAGCAGAATGATTAAATTTTCCACATATCTGGCATTGTGTGCCATATCGTGGAACATAGGATTGTTGGTTAAGATGAGGAAAAGGCTGAGAATATATGTATGCTCTATTGTATCCACGATCAGGATTTGAATTGTGTCTGCCACACTGTCCTTGACCTCTACGAAAACTACCCCTGCATCCACCACGATGACCTCGAACGTGATTTGGATAAAGGACTTCTCCTTCAGTGGTGGAAGTAGGTGTCATCAATCCGACATGGCACTGAACTTCTATCTCTTCTTGCAATAAAAGAGGTCGAAGTTACTCAAATATAAGTTTTATCCTGTGTGTGTTTAATGCACTTACAAATCCTCTATATTCCTCGGATAGTCCCAGAAGAACAATCATAACCAAATTGTGATCGGACTCATCTTCACCAATCGTCTGAAGGGCATCTCCTATGGATTTAACTTTTTGCATATATTCACTCATACCCATTGATACTTTCTTGATGCTTCGTAATTCAAATTTCAAAGAAAAGACCGTAAAGATGGTTTTGTCAAGAAAGTATGCCTCAATGATTTTTCATGCATCATGGGCTGTTTTGGATGAACTGGATATAACCATCTGCAATATGCTAAGAGATAGAGTAGTATTAATCCAAGAAAGTACGGTGGTGTCTACCTTCTTCTACACTAGTTACTCTGGATTCACAATTGTCTTCTTATCGATAGTTTTAATAGTCTGAAGAGAGATCATGCTGGTCCCATCCACATGCGGAGTAACACCAAAACTCTCTAATACATTTAGAAAAACTTATTTCCACACCAAAGGTGTAGAATCTGTGAGTTCTAATAGTACAAGAGTTTTGATGTTAACAACTGATAATGTTGTGGTAAATGAAGACATGTTTGCCACCAAAAAAAAGCACCACTAGAAGAAAAAGATATGAGATTAAAAGTAATCAATAAATATCACTTCCCAAGAGAAGCCGAGCAGCATTAGATAGGGCCAGCCAGGAAAGACCAGAAAAACAGGCGGCAGCAAAAAAAAAACAGCAGCTTAAAGAGAGTCCGAGTGGTGCCAGAGAAAGCCAAGTAGAACCAAAGAACATCTGAAAAAATCCAGCGGCGGCAGCAAGAGAAGTCGAGCAACACCAAGAAAAACCAGTAGCAGTAGAGAAGATCAGAAAAAGAAAACAAGCAGCATCAAGAAAATCTAGCAGCGGCAGCAAGAGAAATCGGATAGCACCAGGGAAGATCGAAAAAATAAAACAAGCAGCAGCAAAAAAATCTAGCGACAGCAGCAAAAGAAGCTGGCCAGCATTAGGGAAGATCAGAAAAAAGAAACAAGTAGCAACAGAAAAATCCAGCGACAGCAACAGGAGAAGCCAAGCAGCATTAGGGAAGATCAACGGCACCAAGAAAAACTAGCAACACCAGAGAAGGCCAAGAGAAATCGGATGGCAGAAGAGGGGGGAGAAAGAGGGGAGGAAGAAGAGGTTTTGGCGGTTGGTGGCTATGGATCAATATCTCTAGTTAGGGTTCTGAACCTTCTCTTTCCACTCTTACTGCAGATCTACCAATTTCACCATCTTCTTTATTTACTTCACCTATTGTTCCTCCACCTTCTCATACCCACTCTATGCTCATTTGGTCCATGACAAAGAATATGAATGCGTCTACCTCCTTTCTCGCTTCTACGAGTTCTTCTCTTCCCATCAAGCCTAACTCCTTTGCTGAGGTCTTTCAAGATGCAGGTTGGTGTGCAGCTATGACCGAAAAATTTGATGTCTTATTGGCTAACTCTACTTGAGATCTTGTTCCTCCTCATCTATCAATCTCATTGGCTGCAAATGGATATATAAGGTTAAGCAGAAGGCTAATGGTTCTCTTGAGCATCTCAAAGCTCAGCTTGTGGCTCAAGGTTATAAACAGCAATAGGGCATTGATTTTGCAGAAATTTTTTCATCAGTTGTCAAACCGACTACTATTCGCACTGTTATTTCTGTTGCTTTCTCCTCTGGATGGCCACTTTGGCAACTTGATGTGAAGAATGCCTTTCTTCATGGTGTTCTCTCTGAAGACGTCTATATGAAACAACCACCTGACTCTGTAAACTTTTTTCTTCCTCATCATATTTGCCACCTACAGAAAGCCATCTATGGATGCAAGTAAGCACCTCGGGCTTGATTTTAGTGCTTTCTTTCTTTCTGAAGATTAGTTTTATTGGAAGTACTGCAAATCCTTCCATGTTCATTTGTCAATCCTCTTTTAGCACTTTCGTTCTTCTACCATATGTCGATGATATTATTGTTATTAGAAGCTTCTCCTCTCTTTTAGAGGCACTTACAGGCATTTTACAATGAGTTTGCCATAAAGAATTTAGGGTCTCTACATAACTTTTTAGGCATTGAAATCACTAGATCTCCTTCTGATCTTCATCTGACTTAACAAAAATATGCGCATCAACTGCTTGAGCATCATAATTTTCTCACAAGCCAGTTGCTACTCTATCTCCGAGTGCTCGTCTCTCAGCTCATGAAGGGCGTCTTCTTGCAAATCCCTTTCTCTATTGTCAAATTATTGGTGCTTTGTAATATCTTACTTTCATAAGATCAGACATCTCATATACTATTAATACAGTTGCTCAATATCTCCATGCACCTCGTGAGACACATGCAAACTGTTAAACATCTTCTCCGGTACATTAGCGGGACACTATCCTACGGCATTTTCATCTCCCGCTGTCTGAATCCATCACTCGTTGCTTTTTCAAATACTGATTAGGTTGGCTGTCCAAATATACGAAGGTCCACTTCAGGGAATTGCATATTTCTTGGCCCTAATCTAATCTCTTGATCAGTGAAGAAGCAGCCTACTATTTCTCGCTCCAATTCTGAAGCAGAGTATCGATCTGTAGCCTACACACTTGTCGAGACCGTTTGGATCCGTCATCTTCTTCGTGATCTTGGCATCTCCTTGTGGCACTCTATTCACAACTATTGTGATAATCTTAGCACAACACATCTTACTGATCTGACAAATCCCGTTTTACATGCCCATACAAAGCACATTGAACTTGATCATCACTTCTTGCGGGAGAGTTTAATCGGATGATTTGGATGTGGTCCATATCTCTTCTGACAAACAACTTGCTGACATCTTCACAAAATCTTTGACCACTTCTCGATTTTCGGTTTTGCGCACCAATCTTCGCCTCCATACCAAGGATGCCCAACTTGCGGGGGGATGTTAAGATATATTTAATATTTTAGTATTGCATATTTCTTTGGCATTATTGCTGTATTATTGCTGGCCCATATTGCCATATGTGTACATTCTGGTGTGCTCTATATATTTTGATCGATGAAACCCTGGAGGGCAAGCTCTTTTATCCCTCTTTCAATACATAATAGAGAGCACATCCATCTATTGATATGCGTCATTTTGAAGAAATTGCATATCCTGATGTTAGAATTGAGAAATGAGAATTGGAGCACTCAGTTTCAAAGGACCATAGGCAGCAGATAAGCAGCCATGGCGCCACCCTAGGCAAGTGCCTGAGTGGCACCCAGATGTCAAAAATGACCAAAAAGAAAGAAATATAAGCAGAAATCTAAATAAGGATACAATTCAGAAGATGAGACGCAAGATATCAAATGAGATTTAATAAGTCAAGACAAGTAACAACTTGGCAACATTTGATATCAATTCATAAATTGATACATCTTACATAAACATGATGCATAAGCATGAAGACAGGCACAACCAGGTGACCACTTTTCTTTTTAACATTGGGAGCACTTGAGCGGAAAAATAAAAAACTAATTACTAACTAGACTCTTAGCAAATAATCTAAATAAAGGTAAGGTGTTTCAGACCTTCGTTTGAGGAACGTCATTCCTGTGAACCTCACACAATAATTTACTAGAAGAGGAGACTTGAGTAGACATCATACTCTTGTCCTGCATTGATTGTGGACTTAAGGAATCATTGCCATGCTGTTCTGCACATGCCTCGCGGTATAGATGGCCCAGTTCTAACCGGAGATGATTGTTCCCTTGCAAGTGATAAATTTTGGTAGCCAGTGGAATGGGAGCATCTGATGTTGTAAAATAAAATAAATGTATCGGATCTTCTATAGCATGATAATATTTTTTTTCGTTGTAATAGAATGAAATTTTGCAGAATAAAAGTATGAACTATATATGAAAGAACTAAGACACTTCAAAAAGGAAGAGAAGTAGTGCAAAACAACATTATACTATCAAGATAAGCACATGCGTTCCCATGCCAAGACATTCCGATTGCTTACCAGAGAGGAAATCCAGCATTCATGGAGTTCAACTCATGGAATAATATGAATTAAGAAAGGCATCAGTGCAATGTAAATAATCATGCAAGATACATCATATTGACAGGACGTCTTGTATTCATTAGAAAAAATAAAGTATTAAAGTTCCACATAAAATTTACATAATCCATCTCTATTCAAAGATTATCCTATTTGAGGAATTATATCACTGTAATGGTGTCAATAAGTTGGGTTGGAAGCCCTCTAAGTCCATCAGCCATTTCACTCTTATGGCTCAGAGTTCATTCATCATAAAGTAGAATACAACTCTTTAGGGAACTACAATTTGGCTTAGGATATGTAAACTAAATCAAGTTCAATCCAGCAAATAATCCTCAGTTACCATCAACAAGTGAAATGGGTGGGATGGCCCTTACAGGGTCTATTGTAGGGTTATTCAAAGAAAGTTCCTTTACCAAATGGGACAGGATATGTTAAGCATGTGCCTTAAATAAGGCAGAGTAAGAGCGACTTCACGTAACATGGACTAACCAACTGGCGATCCTATCCACAGAAACCTACATATTTGGCATGTAATTAAGAAGTTTAAAAACTTCCCATATTGATTTTGTGAATTTCCTGTTTTGAAAGAAAAAAGGCAAGGAGTAATGACAGACTGTCATGTAGCACTATTAAATTATCTATGAGCTCAAATATTTCGAAGCAAGAAAAACCTAAGTGCTGGCCAATTCAAATTAATTAACCAAACAAGTAAATTACAAAGTAAGATGCAGTTATCAAAATTCAAGCATAACCAATATGCGGAACAGTTTTCCAGAAGTAAACGTTAAATATGTTTGATGGGCTTTGTTTGCCCCAGTAAGCATGTTTGAAAATGATAACTTCGGTAGTAAGTCAGGGGACTTACTACTCCGAAGATACTCCTTATAAATTACACCATTTTCAAGGATTTGTCCAGCCTTCTGATATCCATTCAGAGTAGTACAAGGTACTTCTGTTTCCACATTTGATATCTTGTAATATTCCCTGCCTGAAAGAATGCAAAAGAAGAAGAGTATCATGTTAGTTCAGATTTCAGAAAATGCAAAATCCAGTACACTATTGAAACTAACAAAACTAGTGAAGGATTTAAAAGGAGGCCCGCTTATCTGCAAATGGAGTGAAAGTGCATGCTTCGAGATCATCTTGTAAACACTTTGAGATCAAAAAAAAAAAATGGTTGATAGTAAGCAAGAGGATTTCCTCAATGATCTGGGATGTACAAAACTAGCTCTTAAGCTCAGCCATCTGACTATCACCAGCCAAACATGAATTGCTCTGAGCTCTGTTACTAAGTTGATAAATCCCACTATAGCAATACATTGAGATCCATTTTATTATACATTCTGATATCTTAACTCTTAAGGTTGTCATTTACAGGTTCATAAGTCAATTGAATATAAGGATCCTTTAACATTCAAATGCTGATTGCACTGTGTTTCCCATTAATAATTATTTATTAGAGGATATCACATATGCACCCAAGAAACTTCTTTTTTTCACATACAATACAAAAGCTGAGTAAAAAGCGGCTGCACAACTTTGCGTCGTTTGCTGATGTGGGTTAAAATTTTGCCGCCAAAGATACAATTTATTTTTAGTGGCCTGGTGACCATATATAGTCACACATATTACTGTACACATGGTAAGCAATCTCCTATTTATTTATGGACCAAGCATAAAGAGATAGATGTTTACTCCACATCACTAATATGAAACCATATAGCCAATATCTTGATTAAGTTTATGTTAAGCCAGATATACATTGTTAACCCTTTCCCTATCAGCTTAAGCTTTTGGATTCAATTGGTTATTGGTTATTTCGTCATATCTGACAGAGCACAGCTTTGCTGGAAGTCATGACTCATGAGTTCGAATCACTCCAGTTCAGTTATTTATTTAATTATGCCTCGTTATCTGTTATGCTGATTCTGATCCATCTCATTGTCCCACCACATACACGGTCTGGCCCACACATGAGGAGAGGGGTTGTTAGACCTGATATGCATTGTTGACCCTTTCCATTTTAGCTTAAGCTTGTAGGGTCAGTTGGTTATTCAATAATTTCTTGGGTACATTCAAACTCATCTTATTTCTTTAAAACCGTCCATGGAGTATATCAGTATAAATTATATTACTGGACTCTTTGATTAACCCCATGGTACCTGCACCCAACACCGAGAAAGGGTAGGGTTGTAACACTTGAGCATGGGTCCACAAGAAGATATTCTTTAATATGTCTAGGTGCCCTGAAAAAATCAAGAAATTTCATAATTTTATATGACTCAAATCTAGATGACATGTTTGTAAGCTAAAATTTGAGTTTCAAATTCATATGTATAATTGTAAGCCAGATAGTTGTTTGCAAAATTATAATCAGAATAGACATCAAAGTTCAGCTAAATGCAGGTACTGCATGGAAAAAAAGAACCACAATCTGTTGCCCCTCTACTCCAGGTCTCCAACAATATAAACATCTCTCTCTTCACCACATTCCATCCATGAAGCACTATGTCCCTCCATACTAAATTAGGTGAGTTACATCTCTCTAACTCTCTCTCATCCCTCTCTCTCTCCATCCTTTGCCTATAGTTCCCTCCACTTCTCTATAGCAGCAATCTACCTCAAAACCTAACCCACCAACCAACACTCTCTCCCAAATACAATCCAAAGTGCCTTTTCTTCTTCGCACTCTAACAATGCCACAACCCCTTACATACCCACCAAGGTTTTAAATCCTGTGGGACAGAGCTGTCCCAGTTTTCCCATGAAAACAATAAGACTGTCCAATGATTTACGGCAGTGGGATAGGTTAGAGGAGATACAAGGAAACAGCCCCTCTACATGCAGGGGTAAGGCTAGGTACATCTAACCCTCTCCAGACCTGCAATAGCAGGAGACTTGCACACTGGGCCATCCTTTTTACCTCTAAGACCCACAACATGCAAGACAGAGAATTGGAAGGAGGGTTCGACTCATATGGTTATGCCAACAACTTCCTAAATGGTGAAAGCCTGAAAGGCATGAATTCATTTTACATGTAGGATACTTGCACATAATGCAATTTTATCCAACGTTTGGTTCATTAATCTGATGATATTTGGATCCTGAATTTGGGTAAACTTTTGAAGCAAGTTTTTTACGAACTGATTTGCTTTAGTTCCATGAAGTTTGATTTCACATTCAATTTATGCAGCTAAACAAATGCCCGTTGGAAAATGAGAAAAATAATGTGATTTCTAATGGCAGTCAAACAACAAAAATGTTACGAATTCTAGAAAACATGATATCCCAGTTTCAGAGAATCAAGTGATCCAAGTTCTTGTGTTGAACTCCATTCATCCAAATATAGCCCTAGAGATTAGGATAACCAGACACTGACATATATAACCACCCCTTGACTGTCATACTGAAGTCCATGCAACATAGGATATATCCAACGGATCCATTTCATCATTTCACATGCTTTATATGACTGGACAACTCACATACGATTTTTAAGCATCAGCTTGAAAGATGTCAGCATGCGTAAGACAATCACTCTCATTATACCATAACAGAATCATCACTACCTATGGGCCTCAACAGCTCAAAGTGGCAGTAATTAGGTGTCCTCCAGTGCTTAAAGAAGTTGATCATCTATTGATTGGAGTTGGAAACATGGACTGAATGAACCTCCATGGACATCCACCCCAAATGAGATCTCTGCTCCTCTCTTCCTTCAGTTTTCTCTTCAGTTCTCTCTATTCTTTGTGTCTTCTTCTGTGTGATGATTACCATGTAATTTTTACTCCAAATGCAGATATATTGGATATAGAATTTCCAAAAATCTTAAAAATGAGTGGAGAATGGAGATATAACTGCAAATATTATCGGATGGTCGGAAACCTTTTACATCAAATAATAGACATCCCAAGACCAATAACAAGAAATGCATAGAGGCTTCATGAATACTTCAAAGTCATGTCCTATTTAGTTGGGTTAAATTTTGAAGGAAAACTGATACATGCAGTACAATGTGCTAAATTGCAAATGGCACCTCAAACCATCATTTGCAAGTATAATATGCAAGAAGACCTGCCTACAAGTTGACTAGCTGTGGGCAGACTTGCAGGTGGATCTTTTGCAGTGTTTGGTTGCCTGAAGTCATCTAAAGTGCAGCAAGATGACTCACAGAGAAGGGGATTTGCAGCAAGATGACTCAAGCAAAACATCTCCAAGTCAAATGCAGCACTTTAACAGTGGATGAGCAAGGGACTACCTACAGCCCCTCATCCCACCCACAGAGTTCTCATTGCCTCCTGACCCCAACAACCCAAAGACCTCAATCTTGCACTTCGCTGACCTCTAGCAACTGAATTCTAGTGAGTAAACTTGGGATGCTATGACTAGAATGGCAAGCAACCAAACAGAAATTAGTAGTTTTTGCAAACTCAACAACATGAACCAAATATAACACCTGTGACATGAAATGCTGCACTCCAACTTCTCTGCAACTTCAGTTGTGGTGCAATTGAAATAGCAGGAACAAACCACCTCTTAAATGGACGTGTCCTCCCAATTGTCAGCATCAAATTATAGTTTGTAAGATGTTTTAATCCCGCATAGGCATTAAACAAAAGGTTTGCACTTGCTTGAGAAGGCAGGCATAAAACAGTTAAAACCAGGGTATATCATGTTGCATTAAAGCAAATAGCACAGAATTGAACAATTAAGCAGCCCTTTTCTTCCAACAAATTAGTTAGGCTTTACATCCCTTTGGTGAGATTTATTCAAAGGAAAAATACAATTATTTTGTGGCCATAAATGCTTTCCTTTAAATAAAAAAATTAAATTTATTCAAATGGTTACTGCATTACGTTGGATAGCAATTAAACAGACAAAATAATGGAGAATCCAAACAAAAAAGAACATTAATTGAAAGATATATTGCATGATCCATAGTCAAATTGAGCAACAACAATCCCATAAGGATTTTAAAAAAGTGATCTCACATAACCAACAGAGAGTTCCTATTAAACATATGATCTGCAAACAAATATTTCTACATGCCCAGATATAAATTTGGCAATCTTCGTGAAATAATGCAAATGATTATTCGAAAATACATGTAAAATATAGAATTTTCAATTTCAGAGAATATATTGCAACGGCCAAACAGTTCGCAGTACCTCCAATGCCAATTTCAGAAGCATCAAGTGCTGTGGTATGATCAACTGATGCTGGTGTCCCTACAGAACAAAGAATTGATGAAGATGAACCTCATGAATACTCAAGAAAAGCAATTCACTTTGATGAGTTCCCTCAAAAAAATGAGTCATGCTTCTTTTAGCATTCACACAAGTAAATCTATAAGACATTCCTGTTCAATTCCAAGCCACAGTTAGCTCATAAAAATAAGCAATAGTATATTGGAGATTACCTACATGATAAGCTAACTAAATCCTTTACATCACAGGACAGGGATCAGACAAATACTGACCAGAAAGAAAAGAAAAGGGTGAAAGAGCATCAAATGGGAGAAAATAGTGGAATAGAAAGGAGGAGAGAAATTAACAAGTGCTATGTGTCTAAGTGGAATAACCAAGACCAAATCAATATAAAATAGTGAGGTTGGCTCAATAAAGTGGGAAGGACTACAGTAGGCCATAGGCTACTCAAATGTTTAACTTACAAAAGAATAAAGAATAGAATGATAAAGACTTAATTGAGAAGCCGAGAACAATTTGTTCGATATTAACCAACTGGATAAAAAGGCAATCCAGAGATCCAACAGATAGGAAGAAACATTGAAAAGAATGTGGGTAAAATGGGGTTTAATCGCATTATTCAAGAGCCTACTCAAAAATCAACATATAGACCATTAATCTTCTCTAATATGAACAAAGTCACTTGTCTCACTGAACTACAAAGAATTGTGGGCAGCCAGTGGTGCTCAAGCTACAAAAGTCTAGAGGCATGATAAGCACGAAGAGGACGCTCTGATAACAATAGCTAAAAGTTGAGATTCTTTACCAATCTCAGGCAAAACTATCTAGGAGATTCTGTGAGAAAATCTCAGACAACAATTTGGGCTTCCATGATTCCTTAAGAAAAAAGGGTTAAAATGTACTATCATGATGCAATACCACATGATAAAGAAAAAAATAAATACTGAATGTAGAGACACAGTGTATCCATGCAAACAGTAATCCTGTCCTTGCGCATTTGCATTCAGCTGTATTAACATTTCACAATATTGATGATTGGATGCTCCCATCTTCATAAAAAAATGTATATATTACAATCTTTCCATACTTTGAGGTATGATTATATCTTAAGACATGATGCAAAAATAACTCAAAAATGCCAAAACAATTGAAAAGCCTTATTCTTTACAAATACATATCTCTTAGCACTGACAAAAGAGCATTAATATTTAATTATAGACCAATATGAAAGGATATAAACTTTTTTCTGAGACTAGGAGGGTCTACTCCCCACCCTTTCTACTCTACACCCACCCCACTTGGGGACTCCAACCAGAATCGAGCATGCAACCTCTTGCCCCAAGTGGCAAGAGGCGATACCATCCAAATAAGAGCTCAGCATAAAGGATATAAACTATTAAAAGTTGTAAATTTCATTTCAAGAAGCTAAAGGATCAACTGATCAAGCAAAGCTCATACAAACAACCTTAAGAATCTGTAAATTTATAGGATTTGACCAAAAAATAATTTTAAAAAAGTTAGAAAAGCAAAAATAAAATGAATGAACGAGCAGAGACAATGAGGACATACTTTGAGATTCTCCAGAGTGTGAAGATAGCATGCCACTCTGGTTATCAAAATTTGATTCTGAAACACCAAGAGCATTCCCATCCATTGACTCAGATTTTTCTTGCTCTTCTACAGTTTTTCGTTGATCTAGGAAATGTCAAGATCTATAACCAAAGACTTCTCACCATAGGAATCATCAATGACTAAAAGCAAAAGTCTAATTGATGAACAAGAATCAGAAAAGGAGTACATGATAGTATTGTATCATGAATTCTTAATGTCACCAATCTATCACCATCTTCGAAGAAAGATAGAGGAGAAGATAAATACAAATATACTGTACTCATGAAAATCTAATTTGCACTGATCATAAGTGAGAGTCACTAATGAGACCTGCCGATCCGATTATATTGAATGAAAGTCATCTTCCTTCATGACTCTACCGTTGGGCTTTGGAGCAGAGTAGGCTCAAATTATTCAATGTTTCAGTAACAGGCCTTTCTCATATATTTGTCTGTAGTTAAGCACTTTTTCTAGCAGGCACATATATCCTTCAAAAGAAGACCTTATAAGTACTTTACAGCACACAAAAATAAAGCATTATTCCATTCCTTATCCTCTCTTTATCAGAACATAGTGAAAGATCCTTGATCCCATGTCAATTTTGAAGATTTATGTGATACTGATGCAATGTAGAAAACAATCTGTACACCAAAGTAAAGACAATTAATATATATCCGATGGCAGCATCAGAGATATTGCCCTTCTCTGCTTTGTGTTATTTACTGGGGCAGAGTGGATGATTGTAGAGCTCTCAGTAAGCAGCAGTTATGATTTGTTCTGTGACAGATTCAGCTTTCATTATCACCTAAAGACAAAAACTAAAAGCATATCAGTGGATGACTGGATTAGAAATGTGTCAATTATTTGTACATAAAGCTACATTTTCTGAAGGAAATTGATTCAGCTAAACTAATTGTGTATTTTCTTACCATAATTATGTCTTCCAGGAATTATGGCTGATAAGTTTATAAGACAATTTCCGTTGAAAGGACTTCACTATGAGGAGATGATTTATCATGAATCACGAATGGAACGTAACAAGATGGAAGACAGTGCTATTTGCTTCAGAAATTTTATCGAACTTGACACTTCATTTTGCAATAAACAAGATCCACTGTTAGATGGTGGCGTCAAAAGCTTTGTCGGTTTCTTCTCTACTTGCTATTATCCAGGCTTGCAAAAGATGGGACTTGAACACCCTGGTTCCATCAAAGATGATCTAGAATTCAGAAAGCCATCCCAAAAACTGTGGATACTTGTCTCCAGAAATCTTTACAGATTCGGCAAGGGAAATTTTTTCCTAACATTGCTTGTTCAGTGGAAGAGTTCGAAGATCGCTGCTCTCGCTTAGCTTATGAGAAACACCGATAGATACCTCCAGAAATAGGAAAAAGATAATGGTGCTGGGATGTTCACTATTAAATGTTCTAATGCTGTCCTACCAGATTATGGATTGTTTTTGATGAAAGTAGGCATTTCCATAGATCTCTTTCCATGGTGACATAACCATCATTTTCTTGCCACAATTTGAGAAGAATATTTTATTTAGTAGCAACCTAAAGCTGACAAATTAGAAGTTCCACCAATTCTCTCCTTGGTTGTAACTCCTGTTTTGCAGCCAACAGAGTATTTTCATCTTAACAAATCAATAGTAACACTCATAGTTCTCTTACAACCCAAAACCAAGGTCCTCAAAACCAAAACCGGGACCCGTACCAGTCCGCGGCAGTATGAGTTGGTACGGATCCATATCGGACCAGACCAGTGCAAACCGACACAGAAGAGAAGAAAGGAATCGGAGAGGAGGAAACGAGAGAAAGAGGGAAGGAGAGGGAGAAGGGGTGAGGGAGGGAGAGGGAGGCTGGAGGATATGCCGGCAGTGGTCATAGGCGGGCCGCGAGCGCGCTCGAAAGTCCACCAAGGCCTCCGCTTCCTCCGCCAAATCTCGATCAAGAGAGAGAGAGAGATAAAGAGAGAGGAGAAAGAAGATGAGGGAGAGGCAACCAATAGAGAGACTACCAATGGGCCTCTGGCTGGCCACTGTAGCTGTTGGACAGCAAAATCGCAGCTTGCAGGTCCACGAGCGTGAAATATAGACGATCACCCCTATTTTATGGGATTTTTTCAAAAAATTCCAGCCACAATGAAGCCGACAATTGATTTGCAAAAGTGAAGCCAGCACACCCATTGCCAACTTCATTGTTTCTTCGATTTAAAAAAAAAAAAAATTGAAATAGTGAAGCCGGCAATGAGTTTGCTGGCTTCACTATTCATCATCGTTTAAAAAAAAAAAAAAGATGATGAACAAGGGCGATCACCCATGTTCCACGAACACGGCTCCGTCCATGCCTTTTCCACCGTCTAATGGCCATGGAGGCCATCCGGCACCCTCCAGCAACCTCTCCACCGGCTGCGCCTCCTTCCGATACTATCGCTCCCCCTCTCTCTCTCTCTATCTCTCTCGATTAAATGCCCTATCGGACAACACCAAGCCATGGAAGCCTCTACGACCCTCCAACGGCCTCGACGGCCACCACCAACCATCCGACGACCTCAGCGGCCACCACTGGCCCCTCTTTTTCTTCCCCTCCTCTCTCTCTCTCCCTCTCTTTCCTCTCCCTCATCCAGTGTTCTGAATTGGCCAGCCAAACCGTCCCAATTTGCAGTTGGCATGGCTCAAAATGCCCTGAATTGTCTGGTTCGGCGATCGGTGCCCAGAACTTTTTGATTGGATAGAATTGTCCCATCTCAAGAATCTCTTCATCACTTCCAACATGTCCGCTAGCATTTCCAATGCTATCTAGGATTCTATGCTCTCTATCAACACCATATTGAAGTTATGCTATATCTTTGTTATGGAACTTTTACAAAAAATTAGTTTCACCAACAATCCCTTCATCCCATCTATATGAGGTCAGCTAGGACAGAGTTGAAACAAGCATCAAAGTGATCAAACCCTTAACCTTAGTCAGTGCTATCCAAGGATCCCTAAACTCAGAAGTCTAGACAGAGAACTAATTCATGATAAATTATAAGCTATTGTGAGTATGTGTAAAGAAAAAATACATAAGCCAAACAACGAACTTGAAACATATTCCTTGTTCTTTCAAAGGTTAGTAAGCCTACAGAAGGAAAATTTTAAAAACAAATTATTACCTAATAACTAAAATATTTAATAAAAGGATACTGCCATTAGTTGCTTGTGATATTTTTCTCCCCTTCCTTGGAGGCTTCTTATGACCAGAACTACCATCAAGCTCCAGAATAATGTCTTTCATAGAGTTTAATGACCTACAGCGCTCTGCAGGAATTAGACATTTATTCAATGAACCATCACCCCACCAGTTGAAAATTTCAGTAACATAAGCAGACGCTAAACAATCATGAGAGAAAATATGTTCATTGTTTAACTTGTATTCAGAGGGGAAAAATTCATTATGTAACATGATGGATGATTCGATATTCAAGATTAACACTAAATGATTCAATAATCAACATTGACCATTAGAACATTAAGAAGAACAGAAGGCTATAGATTTGTACACTAAAAAATTGTAAATTACAGCTATCAATGAATCCACTGGATACAGGTTCAAGTTCTACATCAACTTAAACAAGGAAGATCTGCCACATATTGATATGGTCTCTAGATCCAAAAGAAGAGAAAATGTAAAATCTTCTTAAGCAACAGATATGGTCAAGAACTTAAGATTGTTCACTGGTAGTTTGCTATATAAATGTATCTTTTGGAAGGCAAATATCACGTATCTATCTAATCATAAAACCAGAAAAACAAATTTACTATATTTCATATGAATTTGCTTCAGTGTTGTCTTCCAGAATTTTAAATTTATTAGAAAATGACCAATATAAGATCCAAGAGTGTTTGTGGAAAATAATTGCCTTAAGCATTAGAATTGGACTAGTGAAATTGTAACACCATTGTAATTTGGTCATTTCCACTTTTGAGACCTTGAATTGAGATGGACTTGAGTAAAGTATGTGAATATGAGAAATACCAGTTCTATGCACAAGTGGATGTTAAATTCAGAGATATTGCTTTAAATGATCTATTTTGTTGGAAAAAGTCAGGATATTGTATTCTAAGATGAATTTGGCTGATGAGGCAAAATTTTTCAGCAGGTTTGGTGAGTCTGTTGTGCAAATATCAAGCCAGATTAATACAAGGATTTAAATGATAACCCATTTCATTACATATCATACAAGAGGCACCACGCTAAAGGACAATAGACATGATATAGAAAGTTGCTCTACCAAATTTGCCGTGATTATGGACCCGACAATTCGATAACAATGCCAGAAACTAGCAAGGGCCAGACAGTAGGATCAGAGGTCGAAAATCATACAAATAGGTGACTACTACCCCCTCCCCCAGGGAAAAGGAGGATTAGCCTTTCTCAAGTTTACAATTGAATGCTGTATTATTTTCGTAAAATCAAAATATGATTAGCGAACATTGATATATGGGCTTTTTCAGTACAATTAATAGATTAAACTTAATAATAAAGAAGGATCAAAATATTTAGTATCAAACCAGTACTGACCAAGGATGGGTATGGCATGCATCGTATCGAGGATCTGTATTGAAAAAGGGGTATCGATAGGCACAGATAAATATGGCCAAATAAAAACCCTAAAAATGGCATTTTGTCCTTCAAACTCTGGTTTGGGGTTTCTTATCATTTTTGCTATATTTTTGCAAAAAAAATAAGGTAGGAATATCAGTTTTGCTGCTTGAGTTACGGTTTTCTGTGCATGCTGAGGTCAATAGCAAGCATTTTTGTCAGACAAGTTACACAAAACTTGGAAACTAGAATACATTTAAAAAATATATGTTTTAAAATTAGCAATTGAAATGCAATTAGCTTTACAGAAATCATCAGTGGCATGGTTTAATGGACGGCATGCATTAACTTATTTATTCCATATTTTTTATTAAATCCATTACCTTTTATCACTTTTCTTAGTTTTTCAAAATTTTTGCAGCCCCAATCGAAGGGCATGTTCACTTCATGCACTTGATTAATGCACTGATGTTATGTGCATAAGTAAATCAATTTATCTTCCATGATTAATTTTTAAATATACTTTAATAAGTACAAATAAAAAAATATTTTCAAAGGAGTTTTCATAGCATATCCATATATATGTTTGGTGTGTAGTGTCATGTAAGTTTTTAGCAATAATATGCTAACATTCGTTGTAGCATGATGCCTAATATTGTAATATTCTGGCCACTATCCACAAGCACAAAATTTGATACTTCATTCATAAAGCCATTCTTACAATGTGGAATTGACATGGATATGGCTTTCAACAAACCCTTCCCAACTTTGCAAAATAGATAGATAATAGAGTGAACACACCTACTTGCATTTGGTGGGCATTCATGGCATCATATTAAATATTCATGATATAATGGAGTTCGAACAGCGTTTAACATGGTTCAAAATTAACCATCTTTAACAGAAATAGAATTCAGTCATTTTGCATGCTCAACTCCATTTCCAAAACATTCATGCCCCAGAAGAAGTGGGGCTGGAAATGCAAATTATAATCATAATGAACAGTTTTCCTTTGAAAAAAAAGGAAATTTCTATGCCATATACACCACAAGTAAGCATAAAAATAATAGAAAAACATCATTGTAGAAAATAAAATATAAGCTGAAACCTGCATGAGCTGCATATTGACTGGCTTTGACTGGCTTCTTGCAAGCATTGCAACAAACCTTTATCATAAATATAAACATCAGGAATAACATATGAATTGACAAGAACAACAAAACTGAAATAACACATCCATTCAAAATAAGTGTATACAGATCAAAGTCATCAGACTAAGATGTGCAGTGAACTTGGAGAATACAGTTGATGAGATAAAAAAATATTATGGCACAACAAAACAGGCGCTTGTTTCTTAATATTTTCAGTTTTTCATGACACAAAATGGCTTAAATTGATCACTTAGCATGGTGCAGTTCAGTCTGATTAGTTGCGAATGAGCAAAAGTACAGAAGGTTCTCTAGAGATATTCAGTATTGTGGCCACTATTTGCAGAAAATAAGTCGTCAAAACAAGCAGCACCACTTAAAAAGTTTAACTAGTTAAAATGTCATATTAGTTCAAAACTTCAAATGACACTGCAGTACTGCACAATCAGCATTAAAACAAAACCGCATTTTCGCTTGTATGACATTATGTAAGGGTTTAAGATATTGATTCAACACATGGAAGATGAAACAACTGACAACTACACTAAGATGAAGTTTAAAGCATCAGAATTTAAAATTATTTATTAAAAAAAAAAAGCTGAAAACCCCAATGCCCATGCCATAAAGTGTGTGCCAGTGCTGCAATGCCTGTGCCTGCTGAGTGCCATATTCCATTACTGCAGTCACACTTTGGATTCAGATAAGTCATAAGTTCAAGTCTTGGGTCATGACAAATTATGATTTCTAAGGGCTCATCTGTTGCAAAGATTCCGCACATATAACACTTCTCTATTGTCAAGTCCATCCTTTGCATGAGATCATTGAGCATGAAATGATAATTAACCACATGGCTGTTTTGCAAGCAATGCATGGGAATGACAGGGGAAAAAAAAAACTTTTTGCAATAAATTCTTATGTCAAAGATGAAATATAAAAGATTTTGTGTAACAGCTATACACCAAATTCAGATATTCAAAGAACAGAGAAATTTTCCAAGCAGTGTAAGATCAAACGAAGACCGTGAGATGAAACTGCCTTTAACTTCACAATACAGGCTCCACCGGACTAAATAGACCCAACATCAGCACCAAACTGTTTGAATATTTTTATTTCTTGATGATAGCTAAACTATCTATAACTTCTTTTAAAAAAATTACCAGGTGCAAGGGATCTGTCAGTGGTCTACAATCAAAGACATGCATATCTGCAAAAAAGGAGAGCAATAAACAAATAGAAATTCACTACCAGCAAAACAAGGACAAAGTTTTATGATATAAGATGTAATAGAAATCTAAAAATACTAGCATCATACTCCATTTTGGTGCAGAAGTTATCCAACAAATGGAAACAAAAGAATTTTAATCTTCACCTTCATGAAACACCAATAAACAAATATTACCTTATAATTCCTTTCAACATCATAAAATCTTTTAGATCGACTAATAGCAATAAGAATTAGTCTTTCAGAATTTTCTTTCTAAATCATAAAAACAATTGTTCAAATGGAAAGCCACTATTTTTCAGAATCATCAAATGAAGCATCTTCCCCTTTTATAGATGTTATTACAACACTAGGTGGATGGCCATGTAGTAATCCTAACAAAACAGTAAACTCCTTTCCTATTGGATGATAAGAGATAATCTAATTGTTCTTAAATTCACAAAGAAGCTAGACTGCTAGACAAAGATCAATACCAAGGCAATCAAATGATGCAGAACAAGAGAATGATATTAAATTGAAATGCACGAAGAATAAAGAGTGAAAAATGGATCATAATAGTGGGATTAATATTTTAAAAAAAAAATAGCCCATCAGGTTTTACTAATGAAAAGCTGAAGGGATAGGTAAACTACAAGTGAAGGAAAAGAAACCCTTAGTTTAGAAAATGCAACCAACAAAAAGGAAGCACAAAAGAATATTAAATTGCTAGATAAAGATTTTAAATCCTTTAGGATGGGACTGTCCCGGTTTTTCCATGGAACGGGACACACCGCCATCCTACTCTATTCCAACACTTGGGACAGAGGATGTCACAAGTCTCAATTGGGATGCTAGAACGCTAGCGGGACGGCCCTGTCCTGACATATGGGATGCTATCCCATCCCGGTATCCTGCAAGACGTCCCGCTAAGACCTGAATCTTTGTGCTAGATCATGTCAAAGACCCCAAAGAATAAATCACATACAAAAAAAAATGCTGGTATCACAAAGCGCAGAACCAACTTGAAATGTCAACCTCACAAGATTAGAGGTTCATAGTTCATCCAATTCTTATGGTTAAAACAAGCGAAGTCAATGTAAAAAAAAAAATAGTAAAACACAATAAAGTAGGCAAATGAACTAAAATTTCTACTGTAAGCTACTAAGAGATACATCATGGAGGGGATTGAATAAGCTAGCAAAGTATTCTATAGACATGAAAAATAAATGAGGACCTCAAAAAAGTGATATATCAAAGATTTCGTATCCTAAAAATAAGCATAAATTTTGACTTTCCATTTAGACAACTCAGAAGGTAGACTAGTCCACACTCAGAGTTCTGCATGGGTTGAAAGAATTTAAGCAGCACCTACAAAAAAATGAAAAGATGTATGAAACCTATAAAAAAATTTAAAAGAAAAAATTCATAGCGCCACCCAAAAATCAACATTGAACCTATGGTGATCTTAATACACATGGAGCAAAAAATGAAAGCTCCAAATGGGACTAAAATGAATTATATAAAGGATGATGGAGAAGACATTACAGGCAAAGGTGAAGCAAGAGATCAATAGCCAAGTAGAATTGTTAGATCCAAGTTCCTCAAATTCAGTGAAGGAATATTAACCGAAATCAGGTTATCACAATTCTGATACAGACGAAGTAGACAAACACTAGAGAACTTAGAGGTTTTCCAAAGCCCCTATATCCTAGTTTAAATTTGGAGAATATTCCTCATGCTAATGGTGATGCCCATCTTCAATAATAACAATGAGCAGAAGGCTGAAAACAAAAAGTATCTCATCTAGCTTCAAATCGATGTGTTAATAGGCAAATTGTAACAATTCTCCTGACGTATACCATTGATGCTTTCAAAGGTCTCTTTAGGATGGCCCAGCCTTTGCATAGGACAGATCCAAGCCTTTTACCATGGCACCAAGAAATAGCCCCTTCAAGCAAAAATGGACCATTGAAGATGTATTATCCCACATGTAACTATTTAGATGGTGAAAATCTCTACTGCTTTGTGCCACAGCATGAAGCACCCAAAAGTAATTCAATGTGGAGTCCCGTATCTTGGAGTCCAACTAGCATTATTCTAGCAGCATAGCATATTATATGGGGAAAAAATTTATACAATTACTTTGATGTTGATACAAAATGATGCAACCCCCATATCAAGGGATTTTTTTCTTCTCAATGCATGATACATACTAACAATAATTTTAATGATTTCCTAAAAGAGTAACAAAAGTTTATTCACTACTATTGAAAATTTCGAAAAATAGAAAACACAAACATTTAAAAACTAATATAATTTAGATAAATTATAATATACCTTCATTAAAATCAATATATGATAAGCAATGTCTAGAGTATTCATAATATTAATGTCAATCTTGTTTTCATTAATATATTTTTTGTGAGCCACGTCTGCATATGCACATGCGTAGAGGAAAATGACTTGAAAATTTGAGGAATTGAAAATTCCTGTCTTATAGTGAGTCCCATTTTGAATGCAGGTTTGCAAAGGATATCAGACAATCCAAAATGTGTCTAGGGTGATATTCACTTGCATGGCATCATGTTTTAGCATAACCTAAATGTTTTTGGCCACCCCTTGATTAAAACCCTGGCCCCACCCTCATCCTATATCATATATAGAATCTATATTATATACATTAAAACGAAAGCTTCAGCCACCATGTGCCATGTTTGTAGCTTTTCCATCCACCACGTGTAGTTTTTCCCAGTGCAAGAGCCCGAAGAAGAGATGGTGCCAGAGAGGGTACCATGGGAGTCACGAGCACCATGGGAGTCACGGGCTTGGTCCACACAGGATAATAAAAATCATCTATTATTGTTTTTTCTCCCATGGGGATTGAGCCCGTGAGGCTGTGACCCTCACATGACCCTTTCGGGTTCTGTCTCATCTTCTTGCCTGCCGCCATTGGCAATGTTAAGGGGCTAGAATTGTTTGAAGCCCAGAAAAGGAATAGGAGAGACGAAAAGCTATTAGTCCTACAACCTAAATAATTTCAATATATGGTAAATGAACTTTTACATAGTATCGTGAATCCACATAAGAATGCAATAATTTGTTCTACCAAGCCTAGGAAGGGTTGTAGTCGTTCGCACGAAGGAAGGGGACTCATTTGTTTGCACGAAAGATACCAAACAAATATGCCGCTACTTTTCAGAAGATAAGAATGCAATAATTTGTTTTACCATGCCTAGGAACGGTTGTAGTGGTTTGCGCGAAGGGGACTCATTCTTTTGCACGAAAGATACCAAACAAATACGCCGCTACTTTCCGAAAGATTTAAAGATATGTATGTTTATTCAAAAAAACCTTTCTAAAAAAAAAAAAGTCTCTCCAGAGTTGAACTCTCATACAATCCTTGAAAAAGATTCTTTCTTTTGAAAACCCAAGCTTCATATGGCAAGAAAGGATCTCGGCTCAGAAAAAATCGATTCAAAATCTCAGTAGTTCCTTATATGATATAATAAATTCATCATCAATATCCCCTCTTACTATACATTAATATATATGTATATTAAAATGGAGGCTTCTGCATTGGCAGAGCCTCCGTTTGACAATGCAGAAGCCTCTATTTGACATATGGACATCTTAAGAGAGAAGAGCTCGAAGCCAAAGACGGTGGCAAAGGGGTCTCCTGGCCAAGGGACTTGACAAGGCCCATGGCAATGGCAGTCTCGCTAGTGCCAGACTGGCCGACGAGGAGGATGGCATGGCAGACGATCTTGTCCTTACCAATGAGCTAGAGGATAAGACTAGTAGCCTTGCAGATGGACTACTAGCCGACCATACCCTCGGAGATGGTGCAGGCCTCCAAAGTGGAGTCGAGGCCCAGGTTGCAGATATGTGAGTGGGTGCCGATACACTTGATCCGAATAAGATCCCGAGTTTCCAACTCTCTGAGAGTCTCTTGGGCTCTGTCATGGCAACATAAAGAGAGAAGAGAGAGCGAGCTCCGAAGGCACGGACAAAGTAGAAAAGAACGAATGCTAATACCGAAAGAAGGTGAGAATTTTACGAGCTAGGCGACAAAAGGCCCATGAAAACTCTTAATTTAAAATATATATATATATATAACTTATAAATAGCTTATAATCCACACCATGTACAAAATATATATTTTTTATTATTTTAATTATTTTTGAAATATATATAAAATAGATATTAATATATCAATAAAATAAAATATTTTTTCAAGAAAAAATCACATCCTGTGCATGGCACGGGGTTATAAGCTAGTAAGTTTGAAAATCAAAACACTTTTAAATGTTTTCTTTTGCTAACTTCTACAGACTACCCAAGAATCTGTTTCCATGATCTTGCTTCCTGTTTGCACAACACCAATTATAAATATCATTGTGGTAACTTCTTGAATGAAGAGAAGTTTTGTTTGTTATTAGTTCACAGCATGCATGCTACATCTAAACTAGGAAAGATAGGTATGCATATTATGGCTTTATTATATAGTTTAATACATTTTTCAATCAACTATTCGAACATAGCAGATGCAGGGACTCATGTTACAGATGAAAATGTTAGTTTATGCACCAGGCAGTCCATGTTACTTGCATTATGGCATACTATGCCTTTGAACACCTACTGACCTAGAACAGTGGCACTGAGCACAACTGCATTACAAACAATATCTGTGAAATTTCATGACATAGCTGCACAAAGGAAGCAGAAGGCAAACAAGACAGAAAAACAGGAAAAGACATCGGAATATAAATTGAACCATAAGAAAATTTCTCCACTAAAAAGATTGATTGGTAAAACTGGAACCAGAATTGTGAAATTTACCTTCTTCTTCAAGTAAATTTGCCTCATCTGCATCATGAAACTCCTTATGAATGGTCTGAGCAGCAATCTTCTCATAGCTGTCTTTTTCTACCAGAAAAAAGAAACACAATGCAGTTGCTTTCAGACCAAATATCCAGAACACAAATCTGTACCTTTCTTGGTGTGCATATTAGTCTAGGACTTCAGTGAAAATCATATACAAAAAGTTTCAAGATAACACAGGACCAAGGTTTGACTGACACAATATGAATTGCTGTCATGGCCATGAGGAAGCAAATAACCAAGAAAAAGCATGGAACTATGCAATTAAAATAGAAGAACATAAGATGGTCATGGTCATGGTTGTAGTTACAATACATGTGCGAGGAAGCAATATACCAATGAAGGTGCATGTTGGGAAAAAAGTAACAGAGAAATGATTAAAATAGTGATAGAGTGTCCAAGAAGGATACAAGGAGGCCCAAGTAAGTAAGAGTACTTGAAAATTTGTCAAATATAAAAATGGGAGAGAGAAGTCTTGAGCTTGCATGACTACATGATAGAGATTCATAAACCTTATGCAAATTGTTGGGACAGGGCTTGAATTATGGTTATGATTTTAAAAACAGTGGACAATTAGTGATTCCATTTACCACCTGAAAACAATGGAAAAAGATATCTCCATATATCTTCAGGCTGATCAACTTTCTTGATCACAAATTGCCTTTCTGAATCTTTTCAATTTCCTTTTTCATTCTGTTGAATACTATATAATGGAAAAAAAATCCAACATTCTCAGTTAAATTAAGCATCATGTTTTCCCAGTAATTCTACTCATTTACGCTTCCATGGATAACATTTATCCTTTTCTTTTCCTTTCACTGCATTTTGAAAAAAAAAAAAAATTGCAAAGAATTCCCTTATCAATAGCGAGGATTTCTGCTTCGATCTAATGAAAAAGAATTGGAAGCTTAACCTTAGGTATATGTGTTCACCTGGTACCATGGACATAGCAAACATGCTTGCTTGTGGTAAAGTCTAAAAGATAAGCAATTTTCTCCTTTTTTATTTCCCAAGTTTTTCACTGAAAAATGAAAAAAGCCTAAACCTCTTGCTGCTATCTTAATCGAAAGGAACTTAATGATTTTGGTCAAACATGAGCATTTATGAGAGTCCTGATAATTTATTCAGGTTTTGTGGTTTGGTTAGCAAATGGAAACAATATCAAACTGGAAACTACAACGGTGATTCTTTTCTCAATAGTTGGAAAAAATTTGATACACAGATTCTTAGACGATAATACAGCAACAGGACAAATTTATAAAGGACATCAAATGGGACATGAAGTGGACGAAAGAGGGATATTTAGCCGTTTGCATTTTGGATTCCCAGGTACAATGTGGGATACTGAAATTTTCTTTTGACTGCCAATTGTTGATCATTTTTGCTAATACCCCACCTTAATATGAATGTGCATCAAGTCAAGTTGTATTATAAGCCTTTAAATAGGACAAAAGCATCCCTTTGTGAGGAGGAAAATAAAATAAAATATGGCTTCTGGCTGCATGGTAGTTCTCTTACCATATGGCAGTTCAACTAATTCTAATTGGCATTTCAACCAAGCTAAAGCCCATAACGGCTTGAACAAACAGATCAAGCAAGGGTTCTAGGCATGCTTCCAATGTTGTAAATATTCTGGAATTATGAGCATGTGACTAACCAAAAAAAAAAAAAACTTTCCCATAAATACCTGGTGTAATTTCTGGACAACTTCGAACAGTGAGAAGCCTCACCATGGCAGCCATTCTTCCACACCCAGTCTTGCATACCATTGAGTCAAGCAATCTGTGGTTGATACGAGCCCATCAAATTACATAATATTCCAAGCAAAACAATATTATATATGTGGCATTCCCAGTAATATCTACTACAAAATTATTAACGTACAACTACATTTTCAGATAGAAAGAATTCTTTTTATGCATAAATCCCCACACATCAGTTCCCGTTAACAAACCTTGCACTTCAAGTAGATGAGATGACTCGTGTATCAGCTCTATGATGTTATTCTTCCTAACTAAGAAATGTAATTTATACTTTTAACTCGTACTTTAACTGATGTATCTCGACATCCTGAAAATACTTTGATACTAGGACCTTTATGTATAAAATAGTATACTATCCTAAATATTTGGATTCAAAATCATTCTTTAGCTTGTTATGTCTTTGCAATTCTCAACCTAACCCGCAAACCTCGGAAACCCACTTCTTGGAAAAAGAAGCCCGAGTAACAGTTATTCTCATCCGACAAAAAAAATTCAGGCCAACACAAACCCCCGACACATTTATAAGCAAGTTATTAGACTAGTAACAAATTTTAATGATGGAAGAAACATATTTTTTTGCGATAAATTTTATTTTTCTCGGTTCTCATGCTTGGCTCCAAACCACATTATGGCGTAGGTCGCCTCTCCTTCCAAATTCTCGAATTCTCCATTCAAATTTCAGAAAAATTCAAGAAATTATCAAAATTGTTGCTCCCCGCGCGCTCCATCCATCCGATTGATATCATCCAAAACGGCAATAATAAATGAAGACCATCTTTCTTGTTTCCCCCAACGCACCCATAATTGGGATCAAGAAACGAAGCTCACCTGGAAATCTAATACCAGAAGTTGAATAGATCGCTAGAACGCTCGCCTTTGATTAGGGTTTGCCGATTCTTTTTTTTTTCCTCCCAATCCCTTTTTTTCCCCTTTTCCTCCTTCCCGTTCGACGAAAAGCAAGCAAGAACCCGGCTTTCTTTCTTCGTCGCTGGTTCTCTCTCCGCCTCGCCGTGACGCCAAGTTGGGCTTTGGCTTTGGCCGCGTCCGACGAACGTCGGTATGCGCGTCCAAAGAAACGGGGGAGGAGTCGCTGAACGACTCGCCGGATGGATTGATATTTCCACCCAACGTTTTTCTTTCCCTTGCGTTCGTGCATCAATAAACGCTGCTCATGTTTGGCCGGGGACAAATCAGCTTTATCCGACCGTTAAAGGAGAACCGTCTGCTGTCTCCGTTTTGTACATTAAGACGAGCATTGTTGAAACCTTCGCATACTAGATGGAACCAACCATATAACTCTGTATTTAGTGGGGATTATAGGGGAGAGAAAGGATGGAATTAAAAGGATAGATGGTTTTTATTTATTATTTGATTTAAAAAAAAAAATGATGAAAAAGAGAGATTATCCATTTATTCGGTCCCTAAAGATGGATAGTCTTCATTCATCATTTAGTTCAAAAAAATTTAGAAAAGATGAATGAAAATGGGGGATTGCTTATCTATTTGGATCCACCAATTTGTATCATCCCAAATACAAAAAGTATGGATAGAGCATGTGGAAGGTGGATTTCTGTATTAACAAAATTATTTCTTATTAATTTTTTTGATAAAATTATAATACTTTTTTATTTTTTTCATTAATATTATTTGCATATTTTAATTTTATTTATATCAATAATTCTATACTATTAAATTTTATTATCAATTATTTCTATTTTAATATATAACTAGCTTAGAACCCCATGCAATGCATGGGATACGGTCACATGTAAATACGTAATTCTCCGTTGTTCTAATTTACAGCGGTTTGGATGATTTTATTAACTATTTTATTTTAAAAATATATTTTATTTTATTGAACTATTTATATGTATGTTATAAGCTATTTATAAATTAGTTTATTTTATTTAAAACTTCACATCAAGTTCTAAACCATATTATTGCAGACATAAGAAAAGCAATTCTGAACAAATACATGAGATAGCATAAACAAAAGCAATTGATAACTTCAAGAAAAAAAATATTATAAACAAATTATATTTATGCGTAACATGCATTATGAGCTATTAGATAAATTTTATGAAAATCTGGAAATCCTAATTTCATAAAATTCTTTTCTAAACTTATCATTTTTTATTATTTTTATCTTTAATTATTTTTAAACTTTTTTATCCTTTCTTCTCCTTTGATTCTCTCCCGTTAAATTCCAGCTAAATCTCAACGTATGCCTCCGATTTTACACTATGAGATCCACAGTATCCATTGATTTCCAACTGGGTCCTATCATAATTTCGGTGTCTATGTGATTTCTCTAATTCTGTTGCTTAATGACGATGACTCCACCATTTGAATCCATCGAAATATAGAAATATATAATATATTCTAGTGAAAAATAAAACCTATCGCCATGTTTTTTTTAATTTTTCTTTCGATTTTTTTAAAGCCAGAGTGCAATATCCAATGGCACTCAGACACTCGGACTCCAAAGGTTCCACAAACATGAATTAAGCAACCCCATCATGTCTAGCCACCCGGGCCGTCGCTCGCTGCCAGTTGCTGCCGCGTCGCCGCTCGACCCCCACTACTGCAGCCTCCTCATTTCCATCCTCCACTGCCTCCTCTTCCACCTCTGTCCTCTCCCTACCGTGGCCTCCACCTCCATCGCCTTATCTTCGTCGAAGAATCTCATCGTCGGAGCCTCCAGAAGCTCACCGCCGCCTCCCTTGACCTCTCCCTGTGAGCTTCAATTGCGACATGGCATGCGGAGGCCTCTGCATTGAGGCCACGTAGCAGACGGAGGTCCTGCCATCGCATATAACCTAGAGCTCCTAAAATCCTAAGCCATGGTGGAGCTCCTCCCTCCTTGATCGGCTATGGATCTCTTCGGTGATCCCATCGAGTCTCAACCACTATGGTTCCAGGCCACCTCCTTCCTCTACTTGGACTTCAAGCCAGAGTCGCTCGCCCCCCACTACTGCAACCTCCTCATTTCCATCCTTCATTGCCTCCTCTTCCACCTCTGTCCTCTCCTTGTAGTGGCCTCCACCTCCACCGCCTTATCTTCGCTGAAGAATCTCACCGTCGAAGCCTCCAAAAGCTCACCGCCGCCGCCTCCCTCTCCTCCCTTAACCTCTCCCTACGAGCTTCAGCTGCGACGTGGCATGCGGAGGCCTCTGTGTTGAGACCACGTAGCAGACAAAGGTCCTGCCATCACATATAACCAAGAGCTCCGAAAATCCTAAGCCATGGTGGAGCTCTACCCTCCCTTATCGGCTATGGATTTTTTCGACGATCCCATCGAGTCTCAGCCGCTATGATTCCAGGCCACCTCCTTCCTTCGCTTGGACTTCGAGCCAGAGTCCTACATCGCCGACCTCCGTTCCTTCGTCCCTCTAGAGAGCCTCACTGTCGAGCTCCGCACCCACCTCACCACCTTCAAGGCCGCATCCGGGTTTTTTCTCTGTATTTTTTTGCTGTTTTTTCATTCTCAGGAGTCTCGATCAGGTGGGAGGCTTGAAGCGAATGAAGCTTCTTTCGAAACTTTTCCAATCCTCCCATGGTCCCACTCCACGCAGTCACTACACATGGCAAAATAATTCTTATCCACGCGTCTGTTGGGAATAGTGTCCTAAAGCCAATCGTCAGCCTGTCGACGGTTGTGCTCCTTTTTGTATTAGTACATGAATTATAAATAAATAAAAGTTATTTTGATATTTTTCATCACAAATGTTTCATCTTCTAATGAACTCCTGTGTTGTGGTGAAGTCTTTAGGACTATTTAGACTCGACAAAGGAGGATTTGTCGCTTAGTCCTTAAACATGTTCGCGACCAAATGATACGTTGTTACCAAGGACGACAATGTTTATCGAGCATAGGTCGTTGTGTGCCATATGGGTTGGTTGTCCTCATAACCAAAGAGTGTGGAGACACTGGTATGGCATACAGGTGAGATGTAATGGTACATCTGCACTGAACGTGACCAACTCCGGAGCTATTTCTGCTGTCAAGATTTGCTCCGATGGGATATGGGTATAAATGTCCCTCCGACCTGAGACCGCCACGGTGACTTGCAAGCAACTCACTGCACTTAGGCACTGGACTACCTGAATTTCTAATTCAGTGACGGAAGGTTGCTGGGTGTAGTCAAGTACTTGACTTGTCGGTGCGTGTGTCAAGATGGGATTGACCACTCCAGTTTAGGAGCTGTGTACAGTCGTGTTTCAATTTAGCAAAACCTTGGCCAGGATAGTCCTAGTGAGGAGTCACAGGACTAATTGAGTTGAGCACGATTCGGATGATATCATCAGGATTGACAGTTTAACCCTGAGTCGTCCTAAACACAGGGGTCAAAAGGGATGAATTATACGGTAACCATATTCACGTAGGTTCTGAATGTTGCGATTACGATTATTCGATCTATCCGGTCGTCGGGTACCATTGCTAGATGGTCACTTCGATTAGTACAGAAATTGGTTCCTGTGCTACCGGTTTAGGTTCGAACCTGCGGGGTCACACACATTAGAGGTTCCTTTCTGATCTGATGGCTGATTATGAGTCTTATCTATCTGGGACTCTATGATTGAGAATTAGGATTCTCTAATCATGAGTTCCACACATTTTGGGTACCGGGGTCAAAATTTTGAATTTCAAATTTTGAATTTGAAATTTGAACTCTTTGATCAGGATTTCATATCGATGGTCTCTGATGCCTGATTGCCCATCGGATTTGTATTCAATATTTATGAGAGATTTAATTAGTGATTTAATCACTAATTAACTCAATTTGATTGAGTAATTATTTTTGGATCAAGTCCAATTGAATTGGATTCAGTTTGGATTGACCCGATTAGGTTAAATGTTGACCTAATCGCTAAGGTGGTTTAGTCCCTGATTTGATCAGGGATTAGGTTTAGTTAATTCCTGATTTGATTAAGATTTTATTGAGCCTAATTAATCCTAATTATGTTGGATTTAATTTGATCTAATTGTGCTTGACCTATTTTAAACTAGGTTGGCTCAATTTGAATCAAACCACTTTGTTTTAAATTCCCTGCGACACCCAACTTCCTTGCACCCATTTGAATTCACGAGAAGAAACTTCTCGTGAAATTTTTCTCACGCAAAACCCTTCCCCACGCCCTCATTTGTGCGCCATATGGATGGATAAAATAATTAGTTAGCCATTCAAATTCAAAGCATGTTTGAATTTGAATGGATAACTTATCACTTGTCCTTTCATCCTTATCCATTTTGTGCGCCACATTACTTACACGAGAAAAATTTTTTTATGAAACATTTTCCATGCACAAAGAGCCATGCCCCTTCTCTTCTCACGCCCAAAAGGATAGGAATAAGTTGATTTTCGTTTGAATTCAAACTTGATTTGAATTCAAATGTGTAACCTCTTGTCTTTATCCTCTCACGCGGATAAGACACGTTCGATGTTGTTTTAAAAAGAAGAGAAAGGCGGGACGTGCGTAGAAATTTTAGGAGAAAAACTTTGGGGTGTGAGGAAGGCTTCTACGCAAGGTGAAGGTCCAAAACCTTCCGAGAGAAAAAGAAAGAAAAGAGAGAAAATTGGGCGCAGGGTTTTTGGTGTGTACCCTAGGGTTTTTACCTAGGGTTCGGGAAGTGAGATTGATGTGCCACGAGTGTCGTGAGTCCACCAAATTTTAGGGAGAGATCCATCAGCCTCTCAAACAACTGTGCAGACGATCCGGAGTATCTGAAAAGTTGGCACACATCGATCGAAGGAGTTCGATCAACATCTGCCATCAAAAGGGTGAAATCACGAACTAGCATTCGTGAGGAGCTGATCAGACGGGAGCTTCGTGTGGACGATCCGCAGAGGTCAGACATTTGTGTGGCTGTGACGTGACGATCAGAATCCTCCGACGGTGATCAGATTGCGATGATCGACTACCCGCAAAAGGTGATGTGTTCTGAACACAGTACTGTAAAACGTTTACTGATTCAAATTTGAATTTCAAATTTAAATGCATGCTGTTGTATCATATTTAGATCCTAGTGTAGGGTTAATTAGTATTAATTAATGAGATTAATTAATAATTTCACTGTAAAATAGTAATTTTGAAAAAGTTTTAAAATTACCATTTTGCCCCTGCACTAAATTTTCGCTTCAGCGTCAACCGGAGACAACCCAATACGGTTGCTCCATTTTATAATATATATATATATATGATTTTATATAATTATAGTTAAATAATTAGAATTATCTATTTAGGCATTTATATTTACTATTTTAATTAACTATTTTTAAAAATCAATGAACTATTTAAATTAAATTATCAATTTATAACACCTATTTCAATATAAAAACTTATAATATTTATAATTCATAATTATATAAAATTATTTTATAAATATAAATTATATATTTTTATATAATTATGAATTATAAATATTATAAATTTTTATATTAAAATAAGGGTTATAAATTGATAATAATAATATTTTTCATCAAAGAATAATTTAGTAAAAATATCATCTTTTCTTTATTTCATTCTTTCCATACCAGACAGATAAGAAAATAATTCTCATCCATCTTTTCATATTTCATCAAACATACAAAATAATAGATGGAAGATCCATCCATCTTTCCTTTTCTATCTATCATTCCTCCAATTCATCCTTCGTAACACCCAAAAGGTTAAAGTAATTACTAGTTAGGAGCCAAATGAAGTGGTGACTATCTTCATAATTTTGTTTGGCAACTCTCCATTATAAATGGATGCAACTAACTGTACATATATATATATATATAGAGAGAGAGAGAGAGGGATAGATTTGGATAAGATCGAATCTGAGCTCAGATCAGATTTGATTAAAACTAGATAATAGGATCCTATATCGATGATCCAAGTCGTTGAATACGATCTACTATCTCAAAATTGCTTGTACACTAAAAATTATATGATTTGAAGATCCCTAACATATACATCAAGTGATCAAAAAATATATCTAATTCAATTTTATTTAGATTGTCTAATTTTTGACTAATTGATGTATAGGTTAGAGATCTCTAAATCATATGATTTTTTGTGTGTAATCAATTTTGAAGTAATAGATCATATTCAATAATTTGGATCATTGACGTAGAATCTCTATTATAGAGTTTTGATCTGATCAGACTTGAGTTCAAATTCGATCAACCTAATTTTAATATATATATATATATACACATACATACATACGTGTATGCTCATATTTTTATTTAGAACGAGTATCACACATACAGTGATTGGTATATGATGAATAGATTATGATAACCAAGCATACCGGTTTGCGTCAGGCCCACATGCGGACATTATGAAGCTGTTTGCATTACATGTATGCACTTGTTTTACACTTTTATAATTACTTTTTCTTTTATAAAGTGTATTTTTAAATTAATTCTCACTAGACATTGGGAGTGCATGATAATTGCACCTTGCGCAAGTGAAAGCACAATTAATGAATTGCAGTGATCATAGCATTGAAACTTAATCAAATGTGGAATATGTCACGATGATTTAATTATAGCAAATTTTTTGCAGGATAGATGCAAGGAAATTAAAGTTTTTTTTTTGGACTAAAAGGTGGGAAACCTATCCTCTATCATCAAGATAGGAAAATATATAAAGATAATTTCAAAAATGAACAAGAGGACGAACATTAATGACCCCAAGCGGTGGGGTGTTAAAATTTGGCATTTTGAAGTTTACTCTGGAGATGAGAAAAACTAGTGGCAGCCTTTGGGAGATTTCTCTTGATTGAGGAAGATGCACGACCTACACGCCTTCCTAGTGGCCCAATATATGGCAATTACAATTTGATCATGATTTGCTTTGAACCTACTGAAAGCTATTCGATTCCTCCAAATAATCTATGGCAAAAACATTGAACAGTGTCTTCCAAAAATGCAAACCTGTTGAAGGAAGGGCTTCCAAATCTTCAAAGCTGAATGGTAGAGATGAGACGGGATGATCTCAAGAAGAAATAATTATAGAGACACCTCTCTAATTTTGATCCATTTGCACTTAGATCTGAAAGTTTTAAACATACTAATTAGCCATCAAAACTTCAAAATTATTGCAATGTGGCCATTTACAATTCATCTATCTGCATAGAACTTAAAGTTCTCAATTTTTTATCATCCATTCACCCACACAATTCTTAAAGCACTTCGTCCATCCACTTACACATATCTTAAAGCATTATATCCTGTCATTCATATGCTTGCACAAATTCTAAAGTATCATGTCTTGTATCATTTGTCTACTTATACAAATATCGAAATATTGGTCCTCTGTCATTCATCTATCAACATAGATCTCAAAGCACTTTATCCTCCATTACTTATCCATTTTTACATATCTCAAAATACTCCATCCTCTATTATCATCCATCTACACTGATTCGAAATACTTCATCTTTTATCATCCATTTGCTTTCATAAATCTCAAAGTGATCCATATCTCATCATCCATCCATTTTCGTGGATCTCAAAGCATTCTATCCTCTATCATCCATCTATTTGTATAGATTTTAAAGCACTCCATCCTCTAACATCTATTCACATGCACAGATCTTAAAATACTCTATCTACTATCATTCGTATGCTGGTGTAGCTCATACAACACTCCATTCTTTATCATTCATCAACCTACACAGATATTAAAACACTCAATTTTTATATGAATTTTAAAGTGCTCCATCTTTTATCAGTCATCCACCTGCATAGATCTTAAAGGATGAAGATATTCATCTAGTTGCATAGATCTCAAAGGATGAAGATATTCATCCGCCAACACAGATCTCAAAGTATTGCTTTCCTTTTTTTCTTTTAATTTTTGCCTAAACAGAAGCCTCTTGCCAATTTAGTAGGAAGGGCGGTTTTAAAATTTCACACGAAATTAGTTTTTATGTAATTCTTACGTGACAACTTTTTATAAAGATGGAAGCAAATTAAATATGGATTAGATCGATCAATACTCGTATCTATCCTGTAATTAAACACTTCACACCTATACTTTTTCCCTATCTTTCTCGGATCGGGTCGGATTGGATAAGAAACTCATTATGTAAATATTATAAAATAATATAATTTTGAAAGGAGATTTAAATTAAGATTATATTAAGTCGGGTTCAAAACAAGGTATATCATTATTCATACCCGATCCGAACACACTTCGTATATTTTTTCTAGAATCCATATCCATCCTAAGTTTTGATTGAGTTAGATAAAATCCGTACATTCAGATCAAATTGGATTGAGCTAAACTTGCTATCCTGAACTTTTTGCAATAAAGATAGATGGATGAGTCATGTTGTAACAGATTCAAAATTTTGGTGGCTAATTAATATTTTTTAAACTTATGGGTTCTAAATGTAAATGATCTGATTTGGAGGGGTGTATGTACAATTTTTTTCCTAATCTATTAGGGAGAGGCATGAAAATTTTAATTTTTAAATTTTATTTTGAAAGTTGAATAGCAAGTAAATATAATTTATTGCTTTCTGCAAAAAAAGGTAGAGATTTGGAAAGAGCCAATCCAATGTTGGATCATCCAACCAAGAGTTTTTTCTGAATCAAAGTTATAAATTTACTACATATAAGATGTTTTGCACAGACTCAGCCAAACTCTATCTAAAATGAACAACTTGGATGCCATCGGAGCTAAACTTTATAAGTTATATTTCAATAATTTGTTCTTCAAGTTCGCTATAAAGTATATGAGGCCAGCAAAATGCAATGAATGGTCAAGCTACACTAGTTTCACTTTTTAGTCAATGTTGTGGTCATGGGTCAAGGAGTTGCCTCCGCATACGTGAGGTATTGTCCGCTTTGACTTATGATCATCTTTAGGCTTCAGTGGGTCTTGATCATTTAGAGTCTCACGGTTTTGTCCTTTAAAAGGCGTCTCACGTTGGGAGAGAAGGTTCCAATCCATATAAGCCATATTCTCTCTTGACTCATAATCGATGTGGGACTAAAGAAGTCCTCTTTACACCATAATATATATATTATTTTTTTAGCTTTGCAAATAGGAGCAATAATTATTGATAATAATTAAAAGAAACATGATCCAATGAAAAAGGTAAAACTATTTGGGATGACTAAAAAATTAATCTTGCTATAGTCTCTAAGTGTCCCTGGTTGAATCGGCCAAGCTTCCCACGGTCCAGGCCTACTTTAAGGTTCAACAATAAGGTCCCAAGCGGACGTTCCATTATTGATGTTAACGAATTGCTCTAGGCTGGAGCCCTTTTTCACATAAAAAAAAAAAAAAAAAAAAAGGGAACATTCGCATTTTTGGTCAAACTACTTGGATATAAATTTTATCATCTTGCGTTTTTATATTCATGGTGCTTGGTTAGGTAGACCCAGATAAGGACATAGCATGCCCCACAACTTGAAGAGTCACAATCATGAAATAATGATAGGCTCTAAAATTATGCATGACTAATATTCGTTGTTTGCAACATTTTGAGGCCGGTGACTCCATGGTCCACCCGTTGCAATCACTTTATCTTTCGGACAGAAGAGGAGAGCGCAAAAGAGAATTTTGTTATTCTATGAAGTTCTATATAGGAATATCTACTCAAAAAAAAAAAATCAGCGTGGAATAACCTAATGACATGGAATAGGCTGCTTCTAAGGAACCAAGCCGAGCCACAAAAAGTCTATCATGCATAGAGCTTTGTTCATTAAGAGAACTAGTCAAATACGCTCTGATGAAAGGAACTCATCAACATAAGGCGAGAATGGAATATGGTTGATTGAGACTATTTTTTATAGAAAGAAAATGTAAAAAAAAAGCATGTTCATGGTTTTTGAATTGAATTTGTCCACAATTATAATAATGAATGAAGAAATAAAATGGGTTATTGGGAACCATCAGGATGTAAATTGATGTTGTTGCGGCCAATTCCCTAGAGTGCATGACATCGGTGAAGAAGACCTACAAAAAAAAAGTATATTGACCGGAGTTATATCTGACGAGGTTCTCTGATGCTTAAGTCAGTAGAAAGTGATCAAACAGGAAGTAGAATATTAAAATTGATAGAGGTCCAGAAATATCTTATCTCTCGTCTATTCCCTTATCTTTCCTTTATAGGTGATTCAAGTACAATCGTCGAGCATGTGGTCTCACTTGTTATGGTACTAAGGTGTAGTTACTCCGATTATCAGATCATAATCATAGAGTTGTGGACAATTTATGTCCACTAATGATTGTGACATATAGTTATTACCTATGATTGTAGTATCGTGATTATATATTTAGCAGTTAGCAGTCGGTTGTTTGACAGTTGACCTTTATGATACTGGTTTAGTTATGAAGATGATCAGTCGGCTATGACACGAAGATGGTCAGTCAGTCATGAAGATGGTCAGTCGGCCATGAAGATGTTGCTTCAGCTATGATGATTCAAGTTCAGTCATGATAACTCTACTTCGGTCAGATGATTCTCATGAGAGCTGAATTTTGAAAATTTCTTCCCTCTCAGAGCCTCTCCTCTTGGGATCTCTTAGCTTTTCTTATATAGGTATAGAACAAATGGCCGATCTCGAACATGGGAGCCGATGTAGAATTGAAAAGAACAAATTTGATTGTCCCAACAGATGTGAAAATTATCATCAAATAAAAATGATGGAAGTTTAAGAATAACCTGATGATCGGATGCATTTATAAGAATCTTAAACCGTTGGGATTCGAACAGAGAAATGATTATCTTTTCCAATTGGATGGTCAAAAACATTTTATCAGTGCTTTAGATGTCAATTTAAAGATATATCGAGCTCATAAATAAAAAATACAGCGATACTATATTTGATTTTTCCCGCAAAGTGATGAGGATCAATGTATTTTATCAAGAAAAATGATTCTCAAAATTTCATCATAGCCTCGAATCCAATTATTTAATTCAAAACTATAGCAACAAGTCCTTACATGTTAATATTCTCTAGATGGCATTGATGCATTTTTTGCCGGATATATCAAGATTATGGGCATATATTCTAGAGCCAAAAGAATACAAGACAAGGTTTGGATAACTTTGCTTGACATAACAAGGCTTGCCATGGCAAATTAGATGACGAGAAGAAATTGCTATCAAACGTAAGCGATGAGAACAATATCTTCTTTTTCTTTTCTTTTCTTTTTTCTAATAAAATGCTGGGGAGGGAAAAAAAAAAATCTATGTTTCCAGTGTGTCGGGCGGAAGCACTTCCGTTGGAAACGTGAGTCAGAGGCTTCAGAGCTTCAAGTTACGTCGTGCGGTTGCAAACCACTCCATGAAATACCAAACACCAACAACATCCAACCAAGATGCAGCACGTGTCAAATAAACCTAATTTCCAATCGCTCTGTCCTCATGCATCCTAACCGTCCGATCAAAAGATCAAACGGCCACGTCACGAAGCACACCATAAAACCAGAACACCTCCAGGTGGGCCCCCTCACCATGCCAGCTCATCCAACAGATCCGATCTCCCGTTCTCTCGATCCGACGGCCAAAGACACGGGTCTCTCCTGGAAAGCCGCCAATAAAGATTTTTCTAATCCTAGTACCAAACCCCAACAAACACAAGCATAAAAATTTCTACGCGAGATCCTTCTCGCGCCGGATTTTATGTTCGGACGGCAGATTTAACTCCGCCATAGAAATTTCTATGGGGTTGTAAAAAGATTTCGTTGACCATCCGCTTTCAGTCGCGCCGCCGAAAAACAAACGTGCGCGCCCCTAGAACAGCAAAGAACCCTGCAGGGCGTTCTAGTCTTCTCGAAGTACCAATTATTCCCCTGCTTCAATCGTTCGCGAGATTCGATACGGACCGTATCCATCTTTTATTTTTATTTAATAAATATAGATACAAATATATACGTTAGTTGGATGTAAAAATTTATACCTATACTTGTTTTAAATAGATTAAGACACAACAAAGGAGATATTGAAAGAACGGAAAGAAAATAGTTAAAATTTGTAATTTATTAATAAAAAATATTAAATAAAAATAAATCAAATTAATGATTTTTTTTATTTTTTAATTATATATTAAATGAAATAAAATTATAAATAAATCATACAAATCAGATGTGTATCCATATGTATATATTTTTGTTTTACTTCGAGGGGGACGGGTCTTGATTGGAAGCTTGAACGGGTGTTATATATTACATGTCCGATTTCACCGCCACAAGAACCCCAAAAGATCTCGAGCTTGTGCCATCAAAATCTCTCCCCGAGCTCCCAGTCCCGCGAGCTTTTCTGCAGTTCCATCGAATTCCTGAATCGAATCCGAACTCAGGGAGGTCTCTGCCGCAAAAATCCGTCCACTATTCGATCGCAAGTGTCGAATTCGTGAGCCGAGGGGGAGGTCGCGGGAAATGGACTCCTCGGAGACGTAGGTTATTGGATCCCCTCTTTATCGTGATTTGGCGCAAAGTTTAGATTTTGTTATTATTTTTTTGAGGTGTTGGGAGGGCCATGGCGATGGATTTGGGGTCGGTGCTGATCAAAATGGGGGTTTTCTCGGCGTCTGATCGCATTTCGGTGGTGTCGATCAATCTGTTCGTCGCGCTGCTCTGTGCGTGTATTGTGATCGGCCACTTGCTGGAGGAGAATCGGTGGATGAACGAGTCCATTACTGCGCTTTTTATCGTGAGTTCTTTGGGTTAAAGATGTATTCTTTTTGGTTTTTGTTGCTACAACTGGGTTTAATTGGGCGCCGGTTCGACGTCAGGGTTTGTGCACTGGAGTGGTTATTCTTCTCACTACCCAAGGAAGGAGTTCGCATCTTTTAGTCTTCAGTGAAGACCTATTCTTCATATACTTGCTGCCGCCAATTATTTTCAATGCTGGGTAAGTTTTGTTGGATATCTGTAGTTCTGTTCTTGCTTCTGAGCTGTTTTAACATCTAGAGTTAAATTTAATTTTGACTGGATAATAGTGTTAGATCTGGCTTATTTTTCTGCTTAGATTTGGTTTATTTTTCTGCCTTCCCTTTTGACACAAAAAGTACCCAAGTTGAGTTGGTGAGTTTGGGTTTTACTTTTGGAGCCAGTTTTAGTATTGTCTGCATTGAAAGGTTTTGTATCCGAACCTCGAGTTATTCTTGAGGGAAAAGATTGATTACCCATGGCAGGCACTGCAACTCTAAGCCCTGCCTTAAATTGTTAATGACTTCAGATGGTGAGATATCTGTGCAGTGAGGGACTGAGAATGGTGTGAAGGGGAGTAGCCTCAGATTTTATACTAACTGATTGATAATTCTATTGGAGATTATAGAAAAAGTGAAGAATCCTTGATCCTCCTAATTTTTCTCATAAAGATGCAGACTGTGGATGCAGCTCTTCTCCTGTCTTGAGCTTAATGGAGGTTCAATGGCTCCAGGAGAACTAATGGATCTTAGTGGTGGATGTGAATGCAATTATTACATGGAAGAAAATAAAGATTTATGAGTGATAGCTCAACAAACAAAGATGTCAGTGATGGTCTGTTCACTGTCAATGCAAATTATCATACAAGTAAAGGGACAAGTGCAACTCATGCCAATTGCAACTGCTCTGCATCAACCATATCTATGTGTATCAATGTGTGCGTGTGCTTGTGTGTGCAAGTGCTTGCAAGTTTTGATTTAATGCTTCAACTGAAAGGTTGTTTCAAACCTCTCGGTGGTTTTCTTGCTTAGCTGCAGATGTTTGTTTGTCTCAATTTTCTGACATTTGCCCTACCACAAGAGTTGCCATTCATGAATTCTTTTATGAAGCTCTAAAATTATTTGCTTTGAGTTTATTGGGTTATGATTCCTAATTTCCATAAAACCTTTTAGGTTATGTTAGCTTAAATTTATCGGATGTTTTAGAAGTTGCCTGTGCAAGGTCAGTTGAAGAAAGTGCTCTTGGAACTGCTTCGTGCAGAAAAATGGAAATAAATGAGAAACAATAGATTCTCAGGTTAAAGTGGCCATATCGGACTTGTACGCTGAAACAACTTGAAGATTGTTCCCTAACATTGAGTTTGTCACCTGATAGAGATCCTAGAAACTTAATCTAGAGGATGATTCATTTAGATGATCGCTCAAATTCAGGCTTCTTAAGTTGTTTTGGCTTTGAATTTGTACTCAGAAGATATTTACCGAGAGGCTAGGCAAAGTAACTATGAAGAACTCCAACAAGTACCAATCACTAACAGTATGACATATAATCCATTGCTTGCTATGGAAGTAAGCATAGAAATTTAACATTCTGCAGGCCTATTGGCTATGGTATTTCCTTTCCTCCAATATATTAATGTCTGCATGAAATTGCTAGCAGTTTGTTTTATAACAAAATTCCCAGATGTGCAGTCTTGGATTTCAACATTGTGGCAGTGTTGAGTCGCCTAACATCAATTCAGAGATATTAGAATTTCCATAATCCGTCCGGAACCTGGTACAGGGGGTAAACTTTGCATATCATTTCATCACACCAAAGTTTCATGTCAGCAAAATATCTGAAAATCTATTAAGTGCGGTTTCTGCTTTATTCTTATAAATTTAGTTGTCTTCTATTGTACCTGTTTTTTTTGATATTCTTGGCTATGCAGATCTTGTTAAAAACTGAACATTTGTATGTTGACATGAGTAGTCATTTTAAGTACACATTTAAATTTGGCCAGTTTTCTTATGCATCAGGTTTCAAGTAAAAAAGAAACAATTTTTCCGCAACTTCATGACAATTATGCTGTTTGGTGCAGCTGGAACATTGATCTCCTTTTTTATTATTTCACTTGGTAAGTTCTCAATCTGTTTGTATTTAATTACATTGTAAATGTTCCAGAGAAAAGAAATGTGTCATACATGCACTTGTATGAGCTGTTATTCCATGAAATCATTAGTTGGCAAGTGTTGTATCATCAGAAACTGTGCTTTGTTGACATTGCTGTCTGTGTATAGATAGTTTATTATTTCCTTCAAGTTATGGGGGTTGTATTCTTTTAAGTTGATTAAATAGTTTTTATGAATGTATGCATGCTTCATTCTGAGTCAAAGAAAATTAGACACCGTTCTTTGAGCATCTAGTTGTTAAGTTGACACCGAGTGAAATTAGTTTTCTTGCTGGAAATTTTATGGTGTTGAGCTAGAAGGAGGACAAATAATGAAAGAGATCAAGAATTTTACCAGAAGATTGGTGTGCGCAGAAACAAATTAGAATGCGTATAAAATTTCAACCTTCTAAATCTTAAAATAGGCATGGAATTTGGCAATTCAGAATATTTCAAAGAATCTGAATTTGAAATAATTTTGAAGTTCAATTTTCTATCTTCCATTTTTTTCCTAACTGCCTTTCTGCTGGCAAACATCTCCTCTGAGTATAGTCAAGTATGAAAACTTGAATTTATTTAATTAGAAAAAAGTAAGGAAGTATGAATTTACTGGAAGAAAATTAATGCTGACAATTGCTGAATGTTGGTCCATATTTTTTTGAGTCATAAAAAATTAATTCTTGCAGCACCGCTTGCAGGTAGTGGCCTTTAAAGTTTAAAGGATATACTGAATCATGATATGGAACCTCTTATAAGAGCAGCATTTTAAGTGATCCATAGAGTGCAAACTCAACTTTTGTGATTCTGGAAATTCTGGAATCTCAAGTAGGGCTGAGAATTTCTAAAAGGAAGATTTTTAAAGCTTAGGAAAATCTCTTAGAAATGGCATAAAAACTGCTAATTCGTCTTGGTAGCATATTCTCACCTGCTATTGTACTCTATGTTTTCTATATGATGCGCTGCATTTTTTTCTTGACCATTATCTATTGTCCAGGTGCCATAGAAATAATTAAAAAAATGGATATAGGTGATCTGGGAATCGGAGATTATCTTGGTAAGCTCTCTTATCACACATTATTTGCTTCTACATTGTTAGCTCAATTCTTATGCTCTCTTTTGCTATCACTTGTTTTCTGAGCTCTCAATTTATATATTCACAGCAATTGGGGCGATCTTTTCTGCAACAGATTCTGTTTGCACCTTGCAGGTTCTAACTTCTCAAATTTGTGTTATAGGCCAAGCTTAAGATAATAGCTCACCATATTTGGAATTTGTGTACTTCAAAAACAGGTGCTTAGTCAGGATGAGACACCTTTACTTTATAGCCTGGTTTTCGGGGAAGGTGTTGTCAATGATGCCACATCAATAGTGCTTTTCAATGCAATCCAGAACTTTGACCTAGGACATATTGATGCTGTTACCATTCTAAAGTTTGTTGCAAACTTCTTTTATCTATTCTTCACCAGCACCTTCCTAGGAGTATTTGTAAGTTTCTTATGTTTCTGCAATGTGGTGCATAGTAAAATATGCACCCCAACTTGCTGCTTTCCCATGTCCTTTTCCAAATGAGCCAAAGCTCTATTTTTGGCTGACAGTTACTCTCTTTCTTCTGCAGGCTGGATTACTTAGTGCTTATATCATCAAAAAGTTGTATTTTGGCAGGTTGGTGATACAAGAAACCTAAATACCTCTTGCTGTCTTCTTTTCCATTGTGGTACCATGGAACCAGCCTCAAATTATTGAGATAAGGCTGGGTGGTTATGGTTAGTGACTTATGGTTACCTATATTATTAACATTGCAGTATTGAAGGAATTTGGTTGGGGTTGCAGTTTTTTCCTTTTTTTTTTTTTTATATACATTTCATAATTTGAAGACTTTCAATAATTGCAGTGACGCTTTAGTAGTTATTGAAATTATTTTACAATATAGCCCCATTATATGAAATTCTTAAAGCCAAAATCAACTTAATTTGTTTTCTTATAAAGATCTCATTGCTTATATCCCTTTTTAATCCAGACATTCCACTGATCGTGAAGTTGCGCTTATGATACTCATGGCTTACCTTTCCTATATGCTGGCAGAAGTGAGTTCCTGCTTTAAATCAATAACCAACTTTGAAAGCCCTCTTTTTCTTCCCCATGTCTCTATGACTCATGATATTTCAATTACTAAGTTGAACATGTCACTGAATGTGTTTCGTGTTGCAGTTGTTAAATTTAAGTGGTATTCTAACAGTATTCTTCTGCGGGATAGTAATGTCACATTATACTTGGCATAATGTGACAGAAAGCTCTAGAGTTACCACTAAGTACGCAATTTTCTTAGCTGCTCTTATTATATAAACTGCCGCTTCTCATTTTTTCCTGTTTCCTTTCTTACTTTCACATGCTATCACATTAATATTTTCTCTTTCGCTTGCTCACTGTAACAGGCATGCCTTTGCAACACTGTCATTTATTGCTGAGACTTTTCTCTTTCTTTATGTTGGCATGGATGCACTAGACATTGAAAAGTGGGAATTTGTCAGTGACAGGTATTATGTTTATCATGTTCCTGGTTGAATGTTTGTACACTAGAAAACATCTTTATGAACAGAACAGTATACTTCCCTTGAATTACTCAAAAATTGTTTATGTGATGCGAATAGATGGGAAATCTCAGCATGGTACAAGTAATATGTCAATTCATGTATGCAATGACAGTCATTTGGCCATGGTTCATGCCTATAAATTATAATACAAAATGCTACTTTAATAAGGCTGGCTCATATTGCCTTTATAGTTTCTTATATTGGAAAAGGTTTTTATTTTTATTTTTTTATTAGCTTCAGCAAATAGAATTTCTTGAGCTCATTTTTTAGCTTCTTTTTAAGCCCATATCCTTTCTGCCATATATCTTTGGCTCTGTATGCTTTGTGAACAGCCATTACATTTATCATTACCAAATTAATTCTTAGAATGTACAATCCTGCTCAGCATGCAGAAAAAGGATATGATGTTATAGTCCACCACTTGTTAAATGGTTTTACTTTGTGGATGCAACCTCTGATGGTGTGCCCCGCTATTGCGGTGAGTGAACTTCAGGATTTGTTCTGTAGTAGAATTGCCGGTTGTTGAATGCTTGTCTCTTTAAAAGTTTGATTCTGCATATGTACTCCTTGTAAGCTCTTGTTGGAGTGAACTTCTAGAGCTAGTTGTGAGGATCCGTACGGGCATGTATTTAGTCTCATATCGGTTATTCACTGAAAAGATTTTGGATATTTATACAGGGCCAAGGAACTCAAATAATACTTTCTGGTTAGTCTTTTAGGTAAGGTCCTAAGTTGTTGTTAAATAATATCAGAGCCGACCTAGTTAATAGTTTATGCAGACTAGGAGATACTGCAGCATAGATTCATTAGGGCTGGCCACGGGCTGATCGTGATGTATATGAATGGATGTGTGGATTTGAACCCTCAGCATGACAAGAATACCGGGGCTTAAATGGGGAGAGTATGTGAGGATCCGTATGGGCATGTATTTAGTCCCACATAATTATTTACTAGAAAGATCTTAGGTATTTATATAGGGCCAATGAACCTAAATAATATCTTCCAACTAGTCTTTTTGGGTAAGGTTCTAGATCGTTATACCAGTAGTCATGAAAGAAGATCTTGTTGGTTGTGGAGAAAAAAGAATTCAGTCCTAGATGAGCAAATAAGTATTACAGAACCTTAGTCACCCACAGAACAGGTGGTCTAATATGAATTATATAATCATGCTTTTAGGCTTCCAATTGTCTCAAGCGTAAGGTAACCATACTTTAACCCTCAGAAATATTTTGCTTCATGCAACTCACTTTTAACATCATTTTGTGCTTTCACAGTCCTTTTCATTTACTATCAACAAGAATATAAACGAGGAACCATTTCATCCAACCTAGGGGAAAGTTATGGAGGACTAAATTTTCCAGAAAAATGAGGCATAGGAGATGGTGGTTCATTTTAAAGAGATAAGATCAGTGAGCTGTAGATAATTATACACATTTAAGTTTTAACTGATGGAAAATATAGAGAAATGCAAATTTAGGTCAATGTGGGGGACGGGGGGGGGGGGGGGGGGGTTGTGTGGACTCTACTGTCATAAAAAATGACTGAACTTTTTGACTGAACTTAGCTCAATTGAGAATTTTAAGTCATTTGTAGTAGATAGCAACTGAGACATGCACCAATTGGATGTTGAAAATGTGTTCTTATATGGAGTTATTAAGGAATCTGTATGAGTATATCATCTGGCGTCATACTGCATTAAAAGATCACAATGCCAACAAACTAGGAAAGGTGATCAGTACCACTAAGCACTACTAATGGCATGGCTTACCTTCTGAATTGCTATTAGATATGGCTATAGAATTGTTTGAGGCAGGAGAATCTCAAATCTGATATCCATAAAGATGTTGCAATTCCTGAGCTTTCCTTTCCAGACAATGATTTAGCCTGCTAAAATCAGACAGCAGGACAGTGCTTTCAACTATGAAGGGTCCAGTTGATGCCCAATGCCAAATAGGATGACAAATTTTTGGGCATTTGGAATTCGAAAAACAGAAACAAAATTTCTGTTGTTATATTTTTTTTCAACTAAATACTGACGTTCAAACTTGAAATGGTAATCCCCAGCTTGTAGGAGTTATAAATAAGCATAGTTTTACATCTAGATCCTCACTGAGACACATGATGGACCTACCATAATATTATATAAACATGCTATGTAAAGGTGTAAGATGGGTGAATCGTGGCTGGAAACTATGGAATGGAAGGAAAAGTTCAAGATAAAAGCACCATAAGCAACACCCTTAAGTCTCGCTTTCTATGCGGTCACATATTTCAATTAAAATAGGAAAGCCACTGGGCTAGAACTGGACTATCTTATTGAAAACCAGAGTCTATATTTACTGTTAAACTGACTGAAACAATGAATTATGCATTGGGCATACAAGTTCTTTGTTTACTAATTTGATTGCTTCGTACCTTCTCCTATCTATCCTTTTATGCAGCCCTCGGAAGTCGATTGGTGTGAGCTCTATTCTGTTAGGCATGGTATTGATTGGAAGAGCTGCTTTTGTGTTCCCGTTATCTTTTCTTTCCAATTTAAGTAAGAAGCATCCGAATGAAAAAATCACATTTAGGCAGCAAGTGAGTATTTGGGATTCTGATTGTTATATCAAGTCAAGTGTGAAAACATTGACTTCTGAAAAGTTCAATCCACAGGTCATAGTCTGGTGGGCGGGTCTAATGAGAGGAGCAGTATCAATTGCACTGGCATACAATCAGGTTAGATTCAGTCTTTTATCTACAAAAGCAAATGTTTCTTTAGTATTGTAAAAGACATTCTCGTTTCCCCCCCTTTTTGATTTCCGGTGTCTCCTTTTGTGGAGTCTAATACTTGGAACTTCTGTTCTAAAATTTTCCAGTAAATATGCTATAATATTGTGTATAACTGGGCTGCATCCATTTGTTTGAGAGTACCACTCAGCCTTTCCTGTCGTTGGTTTACAAGAGAAGCAAGTATCTTTACATTTCATGGTTGCTGCAAAAGAATTAAGGTTATCTTTTTTTTTTTTTTTTAGGAAATTAAGAATCTAATTGGAAGAAATAAGTCGAATAGGAGAGCAAGATTCTGGATACACATAAATTATGCATCAATTCTTCATTTCAGGCTTATTTCTTTCTTATTTTCTTAAAATTTTAGGGGGAAATGATCATTTCCATTCATTGCTTCTATTGCTTGTGCATATTAATTATGACCATCTAAAATAAATTACATACAGGAAAGCTTGACCTGCCCCAAATATGAAAACTTCCAGTGGATCTGTATTTGAGAATTCTTTGAAACTGTAAGACTGCAAGTAGGACATCCTTCCATAAAGGGAAGTGCTATTCTTGGAAAGGATGCTAACAGATTACTATGCTTTTATCCAATATTCTAGAAGTTTGACCAAGTTGTATGCTGAAACTGATGTACTATTTGATTAGAGTACTTTTTGTTGATGAGACGTGGTAATGATGCATGTGCAGTTTGCTCAGACTGGCCACACCCAAGTGCCCGGCCACGCTTTCATGATCACCAGTACTATCACCGTTGTTCTCTTCAGCACAGTGGTAAGACACCTTATGCCTCTCCATTTGCATGCTTTATCACTTGCTTTACTTAGAGCATGGCTTATTATCAAAACAATAGGATGTCGAATAATGGTACGAAGTAGTATTCAACTCTCTGCTAATGTCATGCAACAATTGTTTCTGATAATTCTCTTAGGTAGCGTTTGGTTGCTGGGAATAAGGTGGAATAAGGGCTTATTCCATCTTATTCTCTCAAACATACTATGAAATGGCAATGGGGCCTGCGGGTTTTATAAATCCGGTCAAAGGTGCATTAATTGCACCTTATTCCCTTCCACCTGGTTTTATCTATTCCATGTTTCACCATGGAATAGCTTATTCTAGGGAAATGATGAGAAATAATTTCATCTTATTCTAGTTTAGGGAATAACAATGTATAATTTCGGTGGGCGCCACAAATTTCCAACCAAACACAAAATTGGAATAGGGATGGTGAATAGGTATTCTGGAAAATTGGTATTCCTATTCGAGGAATATCAAAATGGTTGCCAAACACTACCTTAAACTTTGTACCTATTTTCTAATTTGAGCCACATGAACTCATGGATCACTTTAAAAAAAGGCCAATCCTGATAATCAGCCCCATATTGTTTTGGTAGTGCTATCTATTAAATTTGCTTTTATAACGATATTCTATTTTTAAGGGGCGCCTAGTGCACAAGGCTCCCATCATTGTGGAGTTTGAGGAGGGTCAGATATACATAGCCTTATTTATTTCCATGTTTCCAACTGTGACCTCTAGGTCATTATTTTTAACCCTCTGTTTTTTTTTTTTTTTTGTGTGTGTGTGTGTGTGTGCGTGGGTAAATGTGATTGTTTATGTTCATTATGTCTGGGCATATTCTCATCCAAATGTGTAATATTTGTGTGACATCTACCCTAATCACAATTTTTTTAAATACCTATTTTAATTGTTTATAATTGATGCAATGTGGCTCCCATAGTGAACACACATGCAATGCACATAACAGCAAGCTTGGATGGCTGTGATTGCCATCTGATTAAGTTTAAGGGGTTTTTTTTTTGTCCACTTTTGGTTGGTGACTGTCTGTTGTTTTGTCCTTGAGAGATCAGGGACTATGCTAAGGGGGAATGTGGTTGTTATAGATAAAGGACTAAACTAGGAGGGATATGCCTGTTAAAGATAGGTGTATGTATAGAAATGGGAACACGTGGGTACCTGGAGAAAAAGGTAGGGCAAGAGTACTCTTTTTTTAAATTAATTTTTTGGGAAATTTCAGAAGTAGGATGTAAGTGTCGACTAATGGAGATGTAGAGTTGGTTGTTCAGCCATGAAGTTTGATCTGCAGCAGTAGTGATTACTTGGCTTGGATCCCACATATATTGATATCTCGTGTGCTGTTTCCTTTTTTTTTTCTGTGACAAATGTAAATCTGGAAAATCTGAAGCTGGTTTATTTTAATGTTGTGACTTGTGAGGAGGAAAAAATGTGTAGATAGCCAGATTGTTAAGTTGGGCATTTTGCTAAATTTTTATTGGATGACAGCATCTGTGCTAATTCTTTATCATTGCTCAGGTTTTTGGGTTGTTGACAAAGCCTCTGATTAGGTTTCTGCTGCCTCCAAGTACAAGGCAACTCTGCAGGGATCTCAGCATGTCATCTGAGCCTGCAACTCCTAAGTGTCTCATCTCTCCATTGCTTGGAAATGGGCAGGGATCTGAGGTGGAAGCAGGGCTAATTATCCAACGCCCGACAAGCCTGCGTATGCTTCTATCCGCACCAAGTCGTTCAGTTCATCGTTACTGGCGTAAGTTTGATGATGCTTTCATGCGCCCAGTGTTTGGTGGGCGAGGTTTTGTTCCATTTGTTCCTGGTTCCCCAACGGAAAGAAGTGTCCATGCATGGGAATGAACCAAAAGGACAGGGACAGAGAGCCAAATCAAAGCACTCTTGGTTGTGTATGTATTCAGTGCTTAATCGATTAAAGCATCATCTTAGGGTATCATGGAACTTTTTGAGGTTTTAGCTTGGCATGTTGGGGTGCTGTGTTAATTGTAGGTCCTATGCTTTTGTTTTCGTTCCTTGGTTCTGTATAGTTCCATGACTAGGGATGCAGGTTTGCGAGGCTCACATGAGGAACAGCGATGCAAAGTTCATCATGGTGATAACTGTATGCTGATGTATGTGATAATAAGCTGTGTTCACGCTTATATTCCTGAATATTTGATTGTTTATGTGGGAGGTCTTGGTCTCTTGTATCTGTGGTTTTGCGTTCCAATAAGGTGTTTAGTCATGTAAAAGCTGTGTTTGGTTTTGTTGTAAACATTATGCCCATTTTACAGCTGGTGTTGATTAGAATGTTTTCCTTTCATGCTTATAGTTCCATATCTCGTGCATTTGTTCTTACAAACAGTGGCATTCTTTTGCTCCATTTGGCCATTCAAAAGTGTTACAATTTTTTTTAAAAAAAAACTGAGGTTCGGTCACCAATTATTATTCCATCCCGTACCGAGTAGAGCTGTATACATGCGTAATCATGAAAACAAGGAGTTATTCTTTTTTCCTAAAAAAAAAAAAAATCAATACTGTTAGAATTTATTCTCGATATCCAGTCCTGTAGTGCAAGTTGGGTAAGAGAGCAGGTTGCTGAACTGTTACAACCGTACTCCGGCCAATGCCTCAATCATCAGGACCGTTGTCCTAACTCTAGTTTCGCTCTCTTGTCCTCGTCTCAGAGAATACACCTTCAGAAATTTGGATGTGGTCATTAGTAAGGTTATAAGAGTTAGAGTTCACCAAGAACAGATGTCAAATTCCTTAAATAATTTTTGAAAACTGCTGCGAAATAATGTTTTGTATACAAGGGGAAGGGAACTATTAAGACTTCGGACATTCATTAATTAGATCTCAAATGCTGTTAGGGGACAAAGGTGGTACAGCATTTTTAGAACATTTATGCAGCGAGAAATGAGATAGCCTCCGGACCTGCCATTGCTAGATGGAAAGTTATGACCCCTTTATTAACAATATATTTTGCTGAGATCATCTCTCCTTGAGAGTTCAGTTGAAACATCTGTAGAACACCTACCCCGAGAATTAAGGCTGGTATTAATAGGCCATTCTCATGAGCCGAAGGATCCTTTTTTCTTTTTGGGAGAAGAAGGATCCTTTTCAAAGGACAGAATTTTAGAATGAGTGCCTTCCATTTCACCAATAGCCCCCACAAGAACAACTCCCTGCACTGAAATGGTGAAAGCGTATTCGGTCTCTAACTGTTATCTCCCTCTCTTCAAGCTCCGACAGCAGCTCCATAACCCTATGACAGTCATTGCAAATCCTTAAATTCTTAATGATCCTAATTGGAGATCTTGATTCTGAGCTAATGAGTGCAAATGACAAGGCCAATTTCTCGCTATGCCGATACAAAACTTCCTCCTTGTCCTCCTCATCCAAGTTCTTAAGTAGAGCTCCCCGGTCCGGTTCATAGCCGAACATTTTGAGCCGCTTCACCAGCTCATCCCAAGCTCCATAGATCTCATTCGATCTCGGGTGCGACCGATCTCCTGCAGTAAACTCACGAACCACTCCACCAAGCTCAACTGTGCTACACCCTGGCACCTTGTGCACCTGACGTGCCCTCATCTGAGCCCTGACCTTCTCAACATTTCCCCACTTCCCCATCGATGCATACACATTAGAGAGAAGCACATAGTTTCCATCATGTCCTGGGTCCAACTCTACCAGTCTCTGTGCAGCCACTTCTGCTAGCTCCAAGTTCTGATGGGATCGGCATGCTCCAAGCAACGCTCCCCAGATGACTTTGTCAGGCTCGAGAGGCATGCTCTTCACTAATTCATAGGCTTCGACTAATTCTCCAGCTCGGCCAAGCAAATCGATGACACATCCATAGTGCTCGATGCATGGCGCAATGCTATACCGACTCTGCATCAGTTCAAATAGCTCCAAGCCCTTCCCAACCAATCCTCCATGACTGCAGGCATTGAGCAAGCCAACAAAGGTTGCATCATTGGGAACAATTCCATCCTTTTCCATCAAATATAACATCTCAAGCGCCTCATTCCCTCGCCCATGAATGCCCAGCCCTTTGATCATTGCATTCCAAGAAGCCAAATCTTTCTCAGGCATCTCTGCAAAAAGGCACCTTGCTCGGTCGAGGTCTCCACACTTGGCATACATATCGACGATAGCAGTCATCAAGACTGTGTCTGTTTCTATCCTGTTCTTTCTGATGTAAGCATAGACCCATTCGCCGAGACTCAATGCACCCATCTGAGAGCATGAATTGATCAAGCTGATCATTGTTACACTATCAGGCCTGATCTTAACTCCATTTCTCGACTTTTGCATCAGGCGAAACAATTCAATCGCCTCAGCCGGTCTCTGGTTCTGAGCATACCCGGTGATCATCGCATTCCAGGCTATCAGATCCTTCTCAGGGATTGCATCAAAAACTTCTCGAGCCTCTTCCGTTCTACCAACTTTTGCATAAAGATTCAACAGTGCCGTTGAGACTGACACTGAATTCACTGACTTCGCAAAGCTCGCAATCTGATCGACCACTTTGCTTTCCACCGAGCAAACACTGCTGCAGGCCGACACAACGGCTAATAATGTAGCATTGTCAGGCTTAATTCCAGCCACAAGCATCTGAGAAAAAACCGATAAAGCCTTGTCGCTCTCGCCGTTCTGAGAATACCCGGAGATTAAAGCATTCCACGAGACAGAATCCCTCTCGTGCATCTTGTCAAAAAGATCCTGAGCTACATCCATCTCTCCTGCCTTCACATAAGCACTCATCAAGGTGTTCCATGAAACCACATCTCTTTGAGGCATCTCGTCGAACAAGGCCCGTGCCGAGTCCAAATCCCCTGAATTGAGTAACCCCGACATCACCATGTTCCAAGAAGTCGAATTAGGCTCTTCCATCTGCTGAAAAACCCAAATGGCAGATTCGGACCGGCAGCACTTGAAGTACATGTGGATAAGCGAATTCAGCACGATGACATCACGACAGGTGTTTGTGTTTTTGACCAAACTAGCATGGAGTTGTTGTCCAAGGGCGAGGTTGGGGAGAGCAGCGCAGGCCTTGAGGATATAAGGGAAGGTGAAGCGGTCCGGGGAGAAGCCGCGGAAAAGGAGTTGGTCGATGAAGAAGGAGACGGCGAGGTCGGGGAGGGAGTTAAGGGTGTAGGCTTTGAGCAAGGAGTTGCAGAGGACGAGGTCGGGGTGGGGGAGGGAGCGGAAGAGGCGGGCGGCGTAATTCGTGGCGCCGGAGGAGGCGCAGGACGCTACGAGCTTTGTGATGAGGATGGTGTCATGGTGGAGGGATTGGTGGAAGAGCTGAGCTTGGATTTGCTTGAGTTGGTGGAGGCTAAGATTGTGATGGTGATGGAGGAGAAGGGAGAGCGAGCCTTGGTGTTTGGGTCCGTTTGGGAGGGGAAGAGGTGGTGACGAGTGGCTGCTTCTGAGGGGTTCTGCTGTGACTGTTAAGAGTGCCATGAGGTTCCGAGTGGCAGTTGGGAAGTTGAATCCTACCTATGGCCATAATATTGATATAATATAATAGAAGGATTCAACTATACACACACACACACACACACACACACACACACTATGATATCAGGAGGATTTTCCTTTCACCATTTAGGTTTCTTTTGGCCATTTGATTTGACATGAACGTAAGGTATTAATTTATCCACGGACAATCTGGTTACATACATGACTAATGTGATAATTAAAAAATAATAAAAAAGCATGGCGGTACAATCCATTTTCTTACTTATTTTTTTTATAAAATTAAAATATGAAAATTGATAAAAAAATATGTTTGATTATCTTATTTTTATTTTTAAATATTTTTACTATTTTTGAAAATATAAAAGTAAAAAAAAATCACTTCCACTATTTTTTTTAAAAATAAATTTTTATCCCTCTCTCATCTCTCCTCTCCAACTCTCAATCTAGACTCTATCCTTCTTCATCCTCAAGACCTTTGCCACCCTTCTCCTCCTCCCCCGGTTGCCCACCTTCTCCTCCTCACTGTTGCCCACCTATTTAGTGACTTCATCCACCACTATGTTGCCATTCTCCTTTGTCCAAGCATCTCTTTCGTCTGTCCATTTTTTTATTCCCAGCATCTATCTTTTCTTATCATTTACCTATTCTTTTGTTCTCAATATTTATTACTTTATTCTCAACATCTATCTTTCATTGTTGCCTGTCTTCTGGTTCATTGTCTCAAGAGTAACGATGCTCATTCGTTCCTAACATCCGTCGATCTCATTGAGTGTGCTCCTATAGGCTTTACATGTTGCCTCCTGTTGGGATAGATTTTCGTCACTTAGCCGACTATCCTACCTTTTCATCCATGAATCGACTAAGAAAACTGCGTTGACTAACCAACAATCAATCCGACTCGATTATACAATGTTCCTCCCCAGTCGGATAGACATCAGATGCCATTACTGATATTCAGTCGACTGAAGGATGAACGCCCCTGATTGGTACTACCCCGATTAAAGTTAATATGCCTCCTACGGCTGCTCAGCCTACAATCGATTACGTCAATTGAAGATACGGCATCTTGACAATTTTATTCTACTGACTCAGATAACATGGATCTCTATCGACTAACTGCAAACTGAATATGGCCATTATACGACTTGGAGAGGTCACATCAAGATCATGTCACTCAGACACCATATCCAGACCGGCCAGCTGTGCGCCATAATGGTTACTACGATCTTATTAAATGCACCCCAAGGGTTATTTATTACGCCCCACACCTTGTAGCATCTGCCACCTTGTGTGCGTCGAATAAAGAGTACGCTCGCTGTCAGAATTTAAAGATGCCCACATGGCGCCATACCGTGCCGTACGATAAGACATGATCGACTGTCCTCTCATCATTCATTTTGCTTCCTTTATAAATAGAGATAAGCGGGGACCCTTTCAGGTATGCATAAACAAGCCATCTTAGAACCATAGACTCTGTCTCTCCTTCCTCTTAAAGCGTACATTGACTTGAGCGTCGGAGGGTCTTCGTCAGAGCTACCTCTGACGGGATTTGTTTTGCAGATCTTCCTTCTTTTAGCGTCGAGCTGAGCCCAGCACCATCTCAATTCAAGTTCCATCCTCGCCCTTCGTCTTAACCTTGACTATGTGCACCTTCTCTGGTAATGGTACCTCACTCATCAGAAGTTCCGTCACCAATTGACAGGCTCAACTACTAGTCGGCTTCTATCCGACTACTTATTACCGACTACCTACCGGAGTAGGACCGTAATAGTTTGGTGCACCAAGTAGGGGGAGGGGGGGATCTGTTGGATAAAACTCTCTCCAAGAACCTCCATGGCCAAGACAAAGATGCAGAATATCTCTGCTAATTCGATTGGACGCTCATCGCGGTGTGACGCACCTCCGACGATCCTTGGAGAGCCAAATGCTTCACGACTGTCGGTGATAGTAGATCCTGGGTTTGCTGCCCTTGTGCAGCAGATCAAAAGTCTAATCGAGATCGTCCAAGGCCTCCAATAACAACAACAACTAGGAGAGGTTGCAGCACATGATGCGTCTTCTAGGCACAGCCACCAACTACGATCTCTAACCCACCATTTTACGCATCTTTCCCATTGAGTGAGTTCTCTGCTTGCCCAACGACCGCCACATTCGAAGTCAGTGCACTTCGCATGCTGACTTTGATGATCGTCGGTCCCCACGTTTTTCTTGACGAACTCAATATAAGGGGAAGAGGCTGCGGTCACCCTTGGGATCTTTTTTTTTTTAAGAAAAGGCTCTACTCTAGGCTACTCGCGGCATCCAGATATGTTGCAACAATGGCTGGACGAGTACAATCAAAAATTGAAGGAGACAGATCGCTGCCTGGAATGGCTCCAAACTAATCATCGTGATCTGATTAATAAATTTGGCGTCAGTACAAATCCACCTTTCTCAAGATGGATCCTCAATGAGCCGGTTCCTAGTTGGTTCAAAATATCGCAAATCGAGCCATACGATGGATTTATGGATCCATTTGATCATCTTGAGAGCTATAAAGCCCTCATACTTCTACAAAGGACATCTGATGCCCTCCTCTATATTACTTTTTCGATTACGTTCCAAAAAATCATGTGGGCATGGTACTCAGGGCTATAGTCGGGAAGCATCGATTCTTTCGAATAGTTCGAGCAGCTGTTCTTGATGTACTTCAGCACAAATCGAAGAGTACCCAAAACTACTGACAGTCTTTTTTCTATTTACCAACAAGATGGAGAATTTTTGCGAGAATTTATGGTGCGTTTCAATACTGCCACCTTGGAAGTCAAGGACCTCGATGAGGCAACGGCCATTGCAGCGATGAAGCGAGGACTTCGAAACTTTAAGTTCACCTACTCTTTAGATATGACGCTTCCTTGATCCTACGTCGAGCTCCTCGAATGCATACAGAAGTACATCCATACCGAGGAAGCTGCGACTGACCGTCGCCAGTTCGAAGAAAAAAGTCAGAAGAAGAAGGCAAGGAAGGGAGGAGGCTCCAGGGAGCCCAGTCGAATCCGAGCCGAGCATGAGGCTCCACCTCCCTTACTGAGCCAGAAGCCCAAAAACTTCATGGGTAGGTATGACTCCTACACTCCTCTGACTACTTTTCGATTGTAGATTTTGATGAAAATAGAAAAAAAAAGCTTCCTTCATCGACCTCCGCTAATGAGAATAAAATCTCATGATCGAAAGTGCTACTGTTGCTTCTATCACGACTATGGATATGACACGGAGGAGTGCCACCAGCTGAAGAATGAAATCGAGAATCTGATAAGGTGGAGATATCTTGAGAAGTACGCATAGGAGTATCATGTACAGCTGCCTTTCGATCTACCTCATTCGAAATTTGAAGAGCAGACTCACATCCAACCAACAGATGGCGTGATCAACATGATCTCGGTGGGACCATGACCCTGGGGGGCAGACGACTGTGAAAGCACTTCCAAGGCCATTGCACCGACAATGACATCATTTTTACTGAAGCAAATCTGCGAGGAGGCCAAACTCCTCATAATAATGCTGTAGTCATGTCAATGATAGTTGCCAATTATGATGTAAAGAGATATCTTGTTGATTATGGAAGTTCTGCTGACGTGATTTTTTATGATTGTTTCTCCCGCATGCAACAACTTTCTGCTAAACCTCTCAGACTTGTTAATGTTCCTCTAGTCGTTTACAGGTGACTCTATCAAAGTAGAGGGTGAGATCGAGCACCCCATCATGGCTGGGCAACCACTTTGGTAATCGATCGTTCACCTCAACTTTTTCGTAGTTTGGATCCCATCCGCCTACAACATCATCTTAGGGTGGTCCGAATTGAATGCATTCCGAGCAGTCATCTCAATCTATCACCTACTCGTATGCTTTCTGATAAGGAATGGACCTTGTGAGATGCAAGGAGACCAATAGTTGGCCCGATAATGCTACTTAATCTTCATTAGTGAAAAAAGGCCAGTTGAAACTCTTCTCGTCGATGATAGACTGGATCAGAGAGAAATTAAAAGTTGAGGAGAACCTGCAGAACAGCTCATCTTAATTCTTTTACTCGATGGAGATCTGACTAAAACCATTCAAATCAGATCCTCACTAAGCAAGGAATTGCAAGAGGAGCTGATTAGTTTTCTGAGAAGAAATGCCAACATCTTTGCCTGGTCTGCCTCCGACATGTCGGGCATCCCTCCAGAAGTTATTGTCCACTGACTAAGCATTGATCCCAACCACAAATCGGTGAGACAAAAGAAGAGAAGTTTTGCTCCAGAATGATAGAAGGCCCTCAATGAAGAGGTTGACAAGCTGTTGGCGGCCGATTTCATCCACGAGACTGTTGGAAAATATAGACGATTTCATGCATGTATTTTAAAATTTTTTCGAATAAATTATGAAGAAAAGTAAATAGATTAATCAAATTAATCTAACATATATATGATCTAATCATCAAATCAACCTACTCTAGGATCTATGACATGATATGTTACATATAAAATCTAAAATAATCATATGATAAAATTTGAATGCATGGATGTAAGCAGTAGATCAAATCTACACCTATTTGAGTTCAGAACTTGATATCTGATCGTGGGTCAATGATCGTCGCTGCTGAGAGATATGATAGAGATGATCCTTACTGGTTGCTCACAGTCGCACATGCACCGACCTCTACAGGAAGTCCACTAGAAGCCCCGATCTGATTGGTTTCCTAGAGAATGCTAGTTCGCGCGAAGACTTTTTTCTTGATTGATTTGGATCTTTTTTTCAAATCTCTAAAATCTTTTAGAGATTGAAGATGGACTTCAAGAGGAGTTGAAGAGGTGAAAGAAAGATGGAGAAAAAAATAATTTTTTTCTTATTTTTTTTCTCTTCCCAAAATCTGAGGAATAAAATCCTAGAAACTTAGATTTTGCGCATATCCAAAAAAAAAGGACTCTCCTCTTCTTTTTCTCCATAAAGCCACACACCAAAACCTCCTCAACATAGAGAACTCCTTCTCTTCTATCTTACACATACAAAAAAAATAATAAAAACCCTTTTATTGGCATGTAATAAGGTTGGGATGAAGAGTCCTAGAGATCTTGGACTCTTTCAAGAGATGTTGCCTTTCCACAAATTTCATGCCCCAAAAGAAACATGGAATGCTCCTTTTCATAATTTTTCATGTGAAATCAGATCCTTATCTGATTTCTCACATAAAAAATTCTCCAAAAAGTCGCACAAAAGAAAGAGAAAAAAAGGGATGGCGTGTGGAGTGATTTGGATAAGAACAAACTCTCTTGATAAGGAATGTTTTGAAATCTAATTTCAAAATATTCTTTTTATCAAAACCAAATCAGATTTGGATGTGAAATAGAAAAGAGAAAGAGCTCTTTGGCGTGAAAAAATCTTGTGCAAAAACTTCTTGGGCATGGAGAAAAGTTGGCATCAAAATTGGTGGCGCAAGGGAGAAGAGTCCATTCTAATATGGACTCTTAATTTTCTTATTTGAATCCAAACCAAATCACATCTGATTTAGCCAAAATAAAATAGATAAAATCTAATTTAATTAGGTTCATAAATTATTAATCAAATTTTAATCAAATTAAAAATTGATTGAACTAAAGTCCTGATCAAATCAGAGATAACTTTTTCTTAACGATTAGGTCATCTCATAGCCTAATCGGGTCAAATCTAATTGAATCTAATTCAATTAGATTTTATTTAATTCTCTTTGCTCAATCAAATTGAGCTAATTAGTAATCTAATTACTAATTAATCCTTCATTAATTCACTAAAACTTGATGAATAAATTTATTGTAACTTTTGCATAAGGTTAACCATCAATCGAATTGACGATTAAGCTCTTGAATAATTCTCAATCGTTGATCAGCCATATGATCAGTCAAAAATTTTTTTTGAGTGTGACTTTATAGGTTCGAACCTAAGTCGATAGTACAGGAATAGATTTTTAAACCAATCGATGTAACCATCTAGCAATGGTGACCCGACATCCGGATAGATCGACTGATGGCGAAGCAATATTCAAGAATCTATTGACGTATGGTTACCGTATAATTCATTCTTTTAATCCTAATGCTCAAAGACGACCTAGGATTTAACTGTCAATCTTAGATAAGTCATCCATATTATATTTCAATCTTTTAAATCCATCACATGGATTATCCGAGCTCAGATTTTGTTAAATTGAAATACATTGATACATTAACTCCTACTAATTCGAAGGGGTCAATCCCATCTTGACTCACGCACCAACTTGACAAGTACTTGACTGCACTCAGAAATCTTCCGTCACTGAATTATAAACTCAGATAGTCCGACACTAAAGTACAGTGAGTTACTTACAAGTCATCGTGGTGATCTCAGATCGGAGAGACACTTATACCCATACCCTTCGCAAGCTATCTTTGACAGTAGAGTGCTCTATAGTTGGTCATGTTCAGTGATGTACTCCTACATCTCACCTGCATGCCATATCAGTGTCTCCACACCATTTGGTTACGAGGACAATCAACGCATATGGCACACAATGACCTACATTTGATATCACTATCGTTCTAATAATAGCGTATCGTTTGATCGCGTGACCTACACTTGATATCGCTATCATTCTAATAATAGCATATCGTTTGATCGCGAACCAGTTTAAGGACTATACGATAAATCTTCTTTTATCGATCAAAGTAATCTTAAGAAATTCATCATAATATAGGAGTTCGTTAGAAGATGTAACTTTATGATGAAAAAGATCAAATAATTTTTATTATTAATCAATTCATATATATTTATAATTAACATAATTATCAAATGATTGACTTTAGGACACAATTTCCAACAGAGACAACCTATCCAGATTGGCTCACGAATGTGGTTATGGTTAAGAAAGCAAATGGTAAATGGTGCATCTGCATCGACTACACCGACTTGAATAAAGTCTATCCCGAGGATAGCTTTTCTCTCCCTCGAATAGATCAGCTAGTTGATGCAACAGTCGGACATCAGCTACTCAGCTTTATGGATGCCTTCTCCAGCTTCAATCAGATCCGGATGGCATTTGAGAATGAGGAGAAAATAATATTTATTACCAAAAAAAGTTTATACTGCTACAAAGTCATACCCTTTGGCCTTAAGAATGTCAGAGCAATATATCAGAGACTAGTCAATAAAGTCTTTAAAATCTAAATCGAATGTAATATGGAGATTTACATCGACGACATGCTCATAAAAAGCACTAAAGCTATCCTCCACATCAGTGACCTGATCGAGGCATTCGATGCCCTGAGGAAGCACCAAATAAAGCTAAACCTAACTAAGTATACCTTTGGCATCACGTCAAAAAAATTTCTCAATTTTATGGTGACAAAAAGAGGCATCGAGGTCAATTCCAAGAAGATCAAGACGGTTCTTGATATGCAACCTCCTAATTCTTGAAAGGACATTTAGAGATTGATGGGCTAAATTACGTCCCTAAGTCGATTTATCTCCAGATCTATAGAATGGTGCCTCCCTTTCTTTAAAATCTTCAGACAGATAAAAAACTTCACCTGGATGGAGGAGTGTCAAAAATCCTTCGACGAATTGAAGCAGTACCTCAGCTCTCCTCTATTTTTGATGAAGTCCAGTACCGACGATGAATTACTCATGTACATGGCAACCACTTCTGAAGCCATCAGCTCGGTGCTGGTCTGAGAAGAAGATAAAGTGTAAAAGTCTATTCACTATATAAGTCGAGTGCTGCGTGATGCTGAAATGAGATATTCAAGGATTGAGAAGGTCGTCTTTGCGATCGTGACTACTATTTGGCGATTACGGCCCTACTTTCAGGCCCATTCGGTAAAAATCCTTACCAACCTCCTCCTAAGGTCTATACTTCATGGATCAAATATCTCAGAGAAAATGGCAAAGTGGATGGTCGAGCTCATTGAGTTTGACCTTTCTTTTGTCCCAAGAACGTCAATTAAATCTCAGATCCTCGCCAACTTCATCGTTGAATGTACTTCAACAAACAATGATTAAGTCGAAGGCAACTCCCCTCAGAGCGCTCAAGAGCCCACTTGGATTTTGCACGTTGATGGAGCTTCAAACGCTCAAAGGTGCGGTGCGGGCCTGATCTTGACTAACATTGATGGAATGGTGATTGAGTATGCTTTTCGATTTGGCTTTAAAGCTTCAAACAATCAAAGAAAATATGAGGCCCTAATAGTCGAACTCAAGATTGCTCAGGATCTCGATGTCAAGTGCCTGCGGATATTCACTGATTCGTAACTCATCGTCAGACAATCCTGAAGAGAATATGCAGCTCAAGATCATGTTCTCTCTAGATATTTACAAAGGCTTAAGTCTCTACAATCATATTTCGATTACTTCAAAATTTCTCACATTCCTTACTCTGAGAATGCCCGAGTTGACTTTTTGTCCTGTCTCACCATCTCTGGTTGTGCAGACCTTGAAAAAATCTTCATCGAGTATCTCGAAAGCCTGAGCATTGACTCAGAAGAAGAGAACCACCAGATTGAAGTCAGACAAAAGCTAAGTTGGATTGATCCGTTCATCAATTTCTTAACTGATGGGGCCTTGCTGACTGATCCTGTCGAGGTGCGCCAAGTAAAAAGGTTGGCAACTCGATACGTGATCATTGACAATCAACTTTACAAAAGGTCAGCATCTCTACCTCTTTTCAAATGTCTCCGACCTTTCGAGATCGACTACATCCTCTGGGAGGTACATGAAGGCATTTGTAGCAACCACTTGGGGGGCATGTCACTGTTTTATAAAATCCTCCGATAAGAATATTACTGGCCAATCATGCAGAAAGATGCATATGATTTGGTATAAAAGTGTGATCAATGTCTAAGATTTGTCAATATTCAGAGGCTCTCATCCAGCCATCTTACAGCCATCTAAACACCCTGACCATTTGATCAATGGGGTGTGGACCGACTCGGTCTATTTCCGCCTGTCAGTGGATGAAGAAAATTCTTTATTGTGGCCATCGACTACTTTACTAAGTAGGTCGAAGTTGAACCATTGGCATAGATAACGGAACAGAAGACTACTAATTTTTTTTTTGAAAATCCATCATCTGCTGATTCGGTCTGCTTCGAGCAATCATCATTGACAACGATCGATAATTCAACAATGCTAGATTCAAAGAATTCTATATGAAATATCATATTATCTACAAGCTCACTTCGATCGGACTTTTTCAATCCAATGGAGAAGCTGAGGTGACCAACAGGATGATTCTTCAAGGCCTAAAAACCAAAATTGATCAAGCTAAAGGAAGCTGGGCCGACAAGCTTCAAATTATCCTGTGGTCTTATCGAACAACTTCTCAGATCCCAATCGAAGAAACTCTATTCAAATTGGCATTTAGAACCGAAGCCATGATTCCAGTTGAAATCGGTCTATCTTCAACACGAGTGGAGTACTATAACGAATCTACCAACTCGGATAAGAGATGAGTAGACTTAGATTTACTTAAAAAAATTTGAAAAAAAGCTCAATTAAGAATAATCTCCTATCAGCAAAGGGCAGTGAGATATTACAACTCTCGAGTTAAGCCAAAGATTTTCAGAGTAGAAGACTTAGTCCTGAGAAAAGTAAAAATTTTCAAGCCCACTGAGTAGGAAAAATTATCTCTGAATTGGAAGGGTTCTTACAGAGTCTCGGCAATCCTACAACTAGGGGCGTATAAAATCAAAAACCTCGATGGCATCGAGATTCCTCGAATTTAGAATGTCAAAAACCTACGAATATATTATCAATAAGAATACCTTCGTCAAATAAAAAGATCTTTCTTCTTACAAGTCATGTGCTAAAATTCTCGGCAAACTATATTATAACCACTCCCTTATCGGCTTGTACCCGACGAAGTGCTAGTCGGCTCATACCTTACTAATGAAGCCGAGAGTGGGCCTGTTCTTAACAATAGGTGGGTCCTTCAATTACAAGCGAACCTGCCAAGAGCTACAGCGTCAGATTGAATACGAGACTCAGACAAAATCATTGCGTTAAGTGGCTAAAATTTGATTATCGAAGCCGTGCGGTCCGACAACTCTACCATATTCGCAACCTGCCCAAGGGTTGCAAGCATAAAAGGTACAGTTCGTCATACGATCCGATAAAAATTAATTGCGCTAAGTCAGCTCAATACCGACTAGTCAAAGATCTACCGACTTCATAACTTGATCAATTTTGTGGGAATGTTACAGCCTACTCGGCTAGCTACTTCTTATGAATTATTTGACTGATTTTGTTACTTAGTCAATTTTGTGGAAAGGCTACAGCCTACTCGGCTAGCTACTTCCTAAGAATTATTCCACCGACTTCATAGCTTGATCCATTTTGTGGGAAGGTTACAGCCTACTTGGCTAGCTACTTCCTATGGGTCATTCTACCGACTTAGCTACTTAGTTAAATTAGTGGGAAGCCTGTTAAGAAAATGAAAAAGAGAAGTGCATGGAGGCAAAAGAAGTCGAACAACTTATGAAGAAAGTTTTCATTTCATTTCCAAAAAGTTTATTACAAATACACAAAAAAAAAGAATATAAAAGATGTTCAGGAACTCGGTTGGGGGCAATCCTCTTCGGCTTCTGCATCCTCATCGCCTGACTCGTTCGATTCCTTGTCGGGTTGGAGGTAGCTCAAATCCACCTTGGGCATGAGATGGTGAACTTGCTTCTTGCATTCTTGAAAGTCGAGTTAAAATACATCTGTCTTGGCATCAACAAGCTCATCTTCATACTCTTTCGACTTGCGAAACTCGATCAGTGCCCGAGAAGCAGCTTCCTGAGCTCGAGTTTCTGCCGACGTCAATTTTTCTTAGAGTTCGACAGCAATCTTCTCGGCTTCCTTGGCGGCATTCTTGGCCTCCTCGATAGCCTTCTCTGCCTTCAGTACCCTCTCCTTCTCCTCGGTGAGGGCGCTTTCAGCTAACTCCATCTCTGCTTGATAATCGACCTTCAACTTCGTAAATTCTTCTTTGTTGCTTCGCTGCTGGGCCGTCAGATTGGCCAACTCGGCCTCTAGCAGAGAGATCTTCTCTCTACTCTTCCTTTCCCACTCCTCGGTAGCTTGGAGGAGCTCGTTGGAGACTTTGGCCTGCGCACGAGCAGTTTGGGCCTAATCCTCCAACTCGTGGTTGATTTGGGTGGACTTGATCAACCCTTCAGACAGAACTGTAATATCGTGGATCATCTGCAATACAAAAAAAAATAAAAGAAAAGACGAAGGAGAAAGAAGATCAAGGAAGAAAACCTCTAAGAAAGTGAAGAGAACTAGCGACAGGGTCTGACACCGAAAGAAGACCGGCATCGAAGAAGAAGACTCACGACAGCAAGACCCTCGACAGAGAAAAGGGATGACATGGACTCGAGATGGAGGAAAAAAAGGGGTGAAGCTAGAAATGGAGGGAGATCAACCTCTATATATAGATTTCCTTAACGGTCAAGATCGACACCGAGTACCATACCTAGCCCGAAGATGATGACATGTAGCGGCAATCTTGGCCGCTCGGCATTTGTTCAGCACACCACCGTTCAGATCTTGCAGAGTAGGCTCAATCTATGTGATCGCAGATCGGGCCAATGAGTGACTGACATGTGGATGACTCGAGTACACATACTCATTATTATCCTATCAGTCTATCTCCTGTCTTTATACGAAAGATCATCTCGAGCTCCACAACATTTATTGCCACATGACTTACGAAAGGACGGCGTCGCCGCATGAAAAGACACGGCAACAATTCGCCCCACGAAATGACGGCCGAGTTGTAGTCGCTTAAAGTGACGTGTAACGGACCGAGGACGAACTCCTCTCGCCCCTAAGTTAGACTCGGGAGTTGGGGGGCAAGTGTTGGGGTAGATTTCTATCACTTAACCGACTATCCTGCCTTCTCGTCTATAAGCCGACTAAAGAAATTGCACCGACTAACCAATAATCAATCTGACTTGGTTATACAAAGTTCTCCCCCAGTCGGATAGACATCAGGTGCCATTGTTGATGTCCAGCCGACTGAAAGATGAACGCTCCTGGTCAGTACTATCCCAACTAGAGTTAATGTGCCTCCCACGGCTGCTCGGTCTACAACCGACTTAATAGTCGGTTAACAATCGACTACGCCAAATGAAGATACGGCATCTCGATAATTTCATTCTGCCGACTCAAGCAACATGGATCTCTACGGACTAATTACAAACTGAATATGGCCATCATACGACTTGGAGAGGCCACATTAAGATCATGTCACTCAAACACCATACTCAAACTAACTAGCTGCGCGCTATGATGGGATACTACGATCTCATTAAATACGTCTCAAGGGTTATTTATTACGCTTCACGTCCTGTAGCATCTGTCATCGTGTGTGTGTCGAATAAAGAGCATATTAACTTGAGCATCGGAGGATCTTCGTCAGAACCACCTCTAGTTGGACTTATTTTTGATTCCTTCTTTTGGCATCGAGCTAAGCCCAGCACCATCTCAATCCAAATTCCATCTTTGCCTGTCGTCTTGACCTTGACTGTATGCATCTTCTCCAGTGATGGTATCTCACTCATTAGAAGTCCCACCACCAATTGACAAACTCAACTCCTAATCAGCCTTTGTCCGACTACTTACTACAGACTACCTACCGAAGTAGGACCGCAATACCTCCAATTGTCCTCCTTCCCATTTCTTATCCTCCTTGATGCTTGTTTAGTTCCATGCTTTCAGTTTTTGTTATAATTTTTAGTTTTTACTGTTACAAAACAAACAGGCCGGACTAAAAAATAAAAATAAATTTTTTAATAAAAAATAAAAATGATACCGACCGTAGGTTGAGGTTTTTTTATCCATTTGACCGTCGCCTAAAAGAAGGCAGAACCCCCTCGTTGGTGAGATGGAAAATTGATGCTTGTGTCTGTGATCTCGCTTAGAGATCGGATCAGCTGGAAGGCCTACACCTCAAAACTTTGACGAGAGCCATGAATTAGTCCGCCAACAAAGCCAAATTGCCACAGATCCTATGCAGCCACGTTCGAATTCTACCTACACTTGCTGGTAAGGATTCCTCGGGCACGTATTTCCGCGTAGAGATATTTATGCGGTTTTTTTTTTTTGGATGTAAGGCGGGACGGCAGATCGAAAGAGCACGCAGAGGAATTTATGTGAAATTAATTCAGACACCATAACCTAAACGCCTCACTCCACTCTGTTAAGAAATGGAACCATGGGGGGCATTTGATGACCTAAATGGAAGCATGATGATGTATTACCACTATTGATCTTCGTCTCAGAGTAATCTAATCTTCGATAAGACCAATATATCTAATATATTATAATTTAATAATTAAAATTTTTTAAATATTCATGAAAAATTTGTTTGATATCATTAGAATTTAAAATTATGGACCACATAATAACAAAAATATCTCGATAAGAAATTTTTTTTTTTTATGTACTCTCAATTCTCGTGAATTAAAAAGATAAGCAAATGTACTGGTCTTACAGTGATCTTATTATTTTGTCCCTAATTTTACTTTTAATGGCCACTAACTCACTATCTCTCAAAATTATATCATGTTTTGGTGCTGGATATGATATTTCATAGATATAATAAAGTATAAATGACCACATCTCCTTTGGCTCTAATATAAGATTCCGATAGTCAAAAAAAAAAACTAAGCTCAACCCTCATGAGATAGAATGGTTAAAGAAAAAAATATTTTTTTTAATATCAAATTTGGACAAATTGAATCATAATTAAATCTACGAAGCATAAGCCAATCAAAATATTTTTTTTTATTTATAAATTTAAAGCTATCAAGACAATCAACTTGAAAATTTTTATTATAATTCTCTACTTCTCACTAGTTGTTCTACCCATGAGAGGACTCATCAGTTATGAACATGATTCTTCATTGTTAATGCACTCATAATTTTTAGTAAATTATATGACAATAACAAGCATATATATATATATATATATATATATATATATATATATATATATATATATATATATATATATATATATATGAGGGGGGGGGGGGGGATGTGGGTGGGGTGATATATAAAAGAGAGGCAAGATGCCACCTAACTTTTTATAGCTTACGCGATCATATGCACAAGACAGGAGGGATAGATTGGCCATAACATGTGCATTGAATGAACTAGGGTACTATTGTTCTTCCTTTTCCATGTAGTTATTCTCTGTTGTATTATTCTCCATCAGTACATGAGTATAGCTCCAAGAAATTTGCACTCAAAAAATTCTAATAAAACATTTTAGAAAATAGATAAAGCTACGGGATGGATCTATACAAAAAATCTATGCATCCAGCATCCTATACAAAAAAAAAAAATCCCTACATCTCAGGTTCCATACAAAAGATTTTAATTAAAATTTTTGCTTAATTTTATTGACTATATAGGCAACATCGACGGAAATTTTTACAAGCTTCTCTAAATTTGGAAGGCAATAAGGTCTTGAGAATTGAATTTTTTTGTTCAAAGACACTGTCATTCAAAATATTTTTATCATATAGTATGTTGGGGGCTCAACTACTTAATATCAAGAAATAAAACGACAACAAATAGTTGTTGATGATTTTTTTCACCTTTTAGTATCAAGTAATGGGCCTTTATAAAAAAAAAATGCTGAAAAAAAATCTTTCTAATATTAAGGATAAATTATATTTATATTTAATAATTTAAAAAAATTATATTTATTTTTTTGAAATTTATCTTTGTCTAACATTCTAATCTTAAGGACCTATTTGGATGATTGAATCCAAAATTTTATAGGATTTATAAGTTAGATTAGTAGAATTATAAAAAATCAGTATTTAAAAATAATTAAAATAATTTTAAGTGACATAATAATTATTTAAAGATAATATGTATATATATATAGTCATATTCCTACTTAAGAATAATTTTTAAAAATTATTTTATAATATAGTTAATTTAATTGGATGTAACAGTAGATCGGACAAATTAATTAACGATGTAACTGTAATAAATCTAAGGTTTAGGTGGTTTTCGTACCCCAATCAAATATCTGCAAGATCTCTATGGCAGCCGTTGCAACGTTAAAGATATCTGTCAGCCTCAAGGGTATTTTCGTCATTAAGCCAGCTCCCAACCACTTCTGCGCGCTCTAATTTTTCTCTCTTCCGTTCGCTTTTTTTTTTTTTTTTGCTCCGATACTCCCAAAGCTCAGTCTGAAAGCACTCCCTTTCTCTCCCGTCTTTAAATACTTCGAGGTGCTCATCGCCCTCCCACATCTTTCTCTCCATCTCCTTCTCTTCTCCCTCCCCGTCGTCCTCCTCCTCCTTCTCCTCCTTTCAATCGATCCATGGCTTCCATCTCTGCGACGGCTAAGTCCATTCCCACCCGGCCGCGGCATTCCCTGCAGGTGTCGATTTTCCCACTTTCGATCTCTCATTTCTTTCTCGATCTGTTTCTCTTCTTGAATGTTTGCGGATGGATCTCGATTTATGCTTTGCTGTTGTTGGAGGAGCGAATCGGTACAAAGCTGTTGATTTTGTTGATTTTTGGAATTGATTGGTGGAGATTGGAGGTCTATCTCTCTTTTAATAATGATTTATGGGCTCAAGTTGCGAATTTTCCATTCTTGTCGTCGAGAACTTAAGTGCTACATTTGGTTTGAGGGAATTGAAGCCTCTTGATCTACTCAAATGAATCAATTTTATCTGATCTGCTGTTTATAAGAGCTAGTGAGATAACTATAAATGATAATCTGAATATAATTTGGAGTTCACTTCCGATGGGAAAGGATAGAACAAATGGCAATGGCATTTTCCCCCTAGTGTACAGAATTTTTTTTCCCTCTAAAATGTAAGGTGTTGTGAAGTTTATTTGCATCGTATTTATTCTACGACAACACAGCAATTTATAAATATAAGGTGAATGTAAAATATCATGCCTGTTAGAACTGTAATTCCACAAGTTATTCCAGTTTTTGTTTTTTACAGTTTCTAGAGTAGTTTTTGTTTAAGTGTGGCTTTATTCATAGAAGGAAAAGGAGACAGGCATAAATAATGGCTTTATGCTTGGCAGTTCGGGCTACCCCCTTCTTTCGTGATGAGGGATTTAGTTTATGACAGATTTCCCTTGGAATATATGCCTGACATAGAAAAACTTGAGCAGCATAGCTACACCTTTTTTGTGTCTGTTTTCTGCACGCTATTTGGCAGGCATGAGGCTTGCTCCAATACTTTGCATATTATTCCCAACCAAGCAATGCCTAAGAGTTTGTTTTTATTAGTGAAATAACAGAACAAATGAAAAATGGATCGATGATATTATGATAAGTAGAAAATCTCTTTTATGTTGTGAAGAGAAGTTCTTAATCTACATTTCTCTCATAAAACTGTTCCTACTTAATCACCTGAATGCTAGCTTGAATGGACACGAAGAACAGAAACAGTAATAAGTTGCAGTCTTTTGCCTCATCTTGCCGCTTACAGAAATTTCTTACCTTAAAATAAAATAACCACATAACAATGCTTTGCCATGACCTGTTATAATTTGTAAATGGGACATGACTCTTTTGCATACTCTCCTTGCGTGTTCTTAAGTTGAACATTTCTTAGTCTTGAGATTCTACTCCCAGAATATGAAGAAAAGCTTAGGTAGATTGGACCTAGTATTCAAATTTGGTTAAATCTCTTAGTTGCTTCCATGTTACACTTTACTCATGGTAGACATGATAGAACATTTTTGAATTGGTTTTATGAGCATCTTGTTAACAAACAAGTGATGTAGGTTTCAAAAGCATTGGATAGCTTTTTATCTACTAAATTCTCATACTCTTATTCTTCATTTGAACCAATATGGTGCTTCCCTCTGTACTTTGGGCTGCCCTCTCAGGAGCTCTTGTGCTCTATCTTTACCCTCCCATTGGTTGGATAGAAAAGCCTAGGGTGGGCTGGCCCTGATAAAAAAAACTTCTTCTACTTAAACTCAGTTTTACTGTTTTAGTTTATTTGCTGGTAGTTTAATTGTTAAAGGATCAGATGAGGTCTTAAATTGATTAAGTTTGGTTCTGCAAAGCTAGCAATGGGAATCAGGGCCACCGGCAATCTCATATCTGTTTAACTTGAGCCTTTTTGTATAATGCTCTAGTTGAGGCAAAAAATCATTTGAAACCCTACATTCATGTCTTAGAGAGAAAAATTTGTTTACTGCAAAATCTAGATATTTGGTGGATCTTCTATAATCTTCCAGGTTGCTGAATGTTGACCTTTTTGCATTTTTTCGTGGACCAGATGGTAAATTTCTGTTGTCAAGATACTTCTAGGGACTGTTTAACTTTTCTTCCTAGAAGTCTTGTGACCTGCATATTATTATTATTTTTTTTCAATCAAAGGGACATTGCATTTAACATGTTTTGAGATATTGATTAACTCTTCTATTATTTATAGAGGAAAGCTAACAATGTCATTTTTTCTTCAATTGTGTCACATGTTTGTTATGATTGTACTTTCAACTATATGTTTTGCATGCTTTTTTGGACTCTTGCATTAAATATGGATCCTTTAATAGGAGGATCTAAGTGATTAGTTAGGTTATTCCTAGAATGCTTGAGGTTAAGGTAATTAATGGACATCTGATTCAATATTCCTCTCAGTCCATGAGAGATTTGAGAAACTAACCCCCACATAGTTCCATGATTGAAATTGTATAAAGCATGACCAATAATGGTGTACATTTGTAGAAGGCAGGACTTTGATAATTGTCCTTGTTGAGAATTGACACAAACAGTTCTAAACTTCTGATTGTTACATCTAATTTGTTAAAATTATTCTGTTAGATGCATGTCAAACTAGACTTCAAGAATAATAGATATACCCAGGATCTGTCAGGAAAAGTCGCTGAAAAAAATCATTGGAATTATTCAAAAATACAGAAATTTATAATCAAGTCTACATTAGTGCAATAAGATCCTAAAATGATCTGGAACATGAAAATCTGCAGAAAACCTCCTTAAAATTCACATTCAGGAAATTAATGTTCATTTTCCAAATCATAATTTAGGCTCTCTCATGATTTTTCCCTTTATAAAGGGAAAGTAAAAATAAAGCTCAAATTCAATAGATAATCGGTGTAGTTCTAGTACCAATTTCTAGGTTGAAGTATCAAACCCAATCAATCCCAGTTTGTCTTGTGATCTGTTGGCCGTTGAAAAAATTAAATCTGAATTTTGGAGGAAGAATTTTGTTCAGCCTTAAAGGTTAAACATATTGACCAATAACCTTTTTTTTCCTTTTAATTATTGGATTTAGTCAACATATCCCAGGTTTTGCTTTATGGGTCATGAAGGTATATAGTTACTATTTACACATTCATGAATTTCATGATGTAAAAATAATATTTTCTTTCACCCCAACAGCAAGTCTCTGGGTATCTCAAAGAATTGAGGAAGTGGCTTCTGTGCATTTGAATTTTGACTATAGTTAATGTCATTATTGATGAAAGTGATACAATTTGCTTTTTGTGAAAGAGTAACCAACTAGAATAGTTGATCAGAGTTATGATGTTTATTTATTTATTTTTTTCAGTAAGCCTTGACAAAATAACTTATGACTTGGAGTTTTTTATGGGATAACATTGTTCTGTCTGTACACGTTGCATTCCTGTCTCTGGAATAATGATATGGTGCTTTATGGGTGATTGATATGCAGGCAGTTAATGGGATTTTTGGTCTAAAATCAGTTTCTATTTCCAGCCTACGGAGAAGCTTTCCATCAATCAGATTGCAGCCAACCCCAATGCGCTTCCGGGTTTGTTGTGCTGTATGTAACCCTGACCGTGCTTTTGTTGTAGAGTTCATATGTGTTCTCATGTTAATAATCTAGTACAGTGGTAGGTGTAGAATCTGTCTTATTTATTGTTAGTAGCCCCAAATTTAGGACATCAAATTGCTGAGGGACATTGTATGTCTAATTCTGGATGTTACTTACCATGATCAAGAACCATATATCTTCTATTCTTCTATTGGATACTATTTATAACCTGTCGGATGCATATTCAAATTGGATTTGTTTTATACACTTGGATACTTATCAATTTTTTGTGGTCAAAGCTTTTAAAAGATTGGTGGAGTTGGACTTACAGTTTATCATGCCTTAATAATCTCAAACTAAGCTATTGTTTTTCCAGAGATTGGCCAAGGTTTGTATATATTGAAATAAATTTGCAAACTGTCATTTTTCTTATGTCCTTAAGCTAATTGGAAATGTTGGATGAGAAACATGTATGGTGGAAGACTTTAAGAAAGAACATCTTTTAGCATATATAAAATATTTTTGAATATATGTACTTAGCTGAAATTAACTTTTTCTATACCCATATATCTGCACCCCCACACCCCCCCCCCCCTCTCTGCTGAGTTGGATGCTTGGATTCATGTCCAGATCCAATTCTAATGTCTGTGACCATGTTGATCTGTTGATAGTCACCAACTGGATGAAATAATCATGGCAAGCTAGCCTTCCAACTAATTGCATATATATAAATATCTGTATTATCTATGGAGGTTTCTCTCATGTTGACCTAATTTTAAGTCTATGCATTGGTATATGTACATGTTCTTTTAGGCTTTAAAAGTATCAAGCTTATGAACATGATGTTAAAGGTGGCATGGCACAAAACTGGTCTTATGCTTTATTTGTCTTCCCCAACATAGAGTGAAACACCAAAATGTTGCTTTTGAAGTATATGCATGTATATTTATACTTCACCAAGTAACTTCCCATAGTGTTTTGTTAATCCTGAAGATGCAAAACATTGTATCCCATACATTTTATGCCTTGCTGACCTATGAACTGTGTCAGTTGCATTATTTGTCTTAATTTTTATAATGACGGAGAATGACAATGAAGGCTTTGTTTGGCTGCTGGTAACTGAAAATGCTGGGTACCTGAAATTCTGTCAAGGTAAAGTTGTGGCACTCATGTTACACTCAGGTCTAACTATTAGAAGTGTTCCCAATTGGCCTTTGCCCCTAGCAGTGCACTCATAGATGTTTTGGCCATAGATTGGGCTTCAGAATCCAGGTTTCCTCTGAAGTTACAGTTACATGTGAAGTTGCGTTTACGGTGAACTGGAAAACACAGTGTTGAACAGGTGGACTCACAAGCGGCTCGCTTGCATGCAGCAGGACAGGCCATAAAGTATAATTCATTGTTTCCATCTGCGGAATGTTTGTGAATCCATATTCCATAAATAGTGGTCTTCTGTTAGTTCAATAGCAGGGTTAGCAGTCACTAAAAATGCATAGATGACAATTTCAACTTCGGAAGCTGTCTCTGAAGGTTTTTTGTTATTTCTTATGGATATCACTGTAATTAACATTAACAAAATGGGCTTTCTTGCAGGCCAAACCAGAGACAGTGCAGAAGGTGTGTGACATCGTGAAGAAGCAACTGGCACTTGCGGAAGACATTGCAATCACTGGAGAATCTAAGTTCTCTACACTCGGTGCTGATTCACTTGATACGGTATTTATTCTGGCCATAATCCTGGATCACCTGTAACATTTACAAGAAGTAACTCACCCTAGTATAAAGCCCTCCATACTCAAGGACAATCACACCTCAGCATAGTCTTATCTAGATCTACTAGTGCTGGCATCAACATCTTATTGAAGAATGATAAAGCACAATGTACAAATCAACAAATGGTGGTGACCCACTTTAATGCCCGAGTAGTCTGTAACTCCATAAAAAGAATGAAGTGTCATGTGCCTGTGTGGCACTGTCTTGGGCTGAACTTTAATGATGGGAGGACAGATCAGAGACAACAATATTGAAGTTGCGGGACCATTACTCCTGTTATAAATAGATGTCCTGCTTATCCCTTTTGGCTGATCATAATTTGTTGGGTCAAATAGGCTTTAGATTGAATGGTTTGAAGAATCATCAAGATCGCATCTGTATTGTTGGCCAATCCTTTTGGAAAGTAAATGTCCTCTTTTCTATTTTTAATACATGGTCAATCAAACTTGTGCAGGTTGAAATTGTTATGGGTCTGGAAGAGGCGTTTAACATCAGTGTGGAAGAAGAGAGTGCGCAGAACATATCCACAGTGCAGGATGCTGCTGATCTGATTGAGACGCTTGTGGCAGCAAAATCTGGATAAATTGAACAAGAGTGCTTGGGAAGTGAAGTTTTTATTTTAAGCACCCTTTAACTATCTTAATTTTGCGCTTTTGTCATTACCAGCTTGCCGTTAGATGTTAAACGTCAGAAGACTGCACTCTCAGCCTAAGGTTTTTATCTCTTTTTTCAGTTGCACTGTATCCAACCTGCTATGACGGTAAACTTTTCCCAGATTGTGAACTAAATTAGGTTTTTGTCCGTGGCATCCATGTTCTGGACATTCTAAACAAATTTGCCATGCTCTATTTTAAAATTCAATTTTGAAGCAGCTCCGGCAATTATAATTTTATAAATGGGTGATGAGATTATGAGCTGTCTGGGCATATTCAGACAGCTACTATCATCCGTTATTACTGCAATCCGTGAAAATTTTGCAATAAAATTGTAATTTGAGTAAAATAATCAAGATCTCTCTATGGTCTTAAATTGTTTTATGATTCTTCATATCAAGATAAATATTGAAGACCTTGTCCTGCAAAACAAAGTTTTAGAATATAATAATCAGTGGAGGTAAAACTTAAAGAAATTTTAATATCTATGCAGAGAATCAAAATTAAAAATTAGGTCTTTGGCAAGTACTTGTGAGTTCACACTGCAACCATATTGTGAAACCATGTACGCTAAAGTGAAAAATTCTACTCAACTAAAATGCTCTTGTATCACAATGTTTTTTACATCAAATATCACAAATGGCAGATCTATTTTAGTGAAATAAATTGCAATACATTTGAAGATGCATAAACCACAAGAAATAGGTCAATGCATTATTTTTCTGAAAGAAATAGATCGATGGAGTATGCATAAGATAATCTGGTTTATAAATAAGCCAGATAACCTGACAAGCCAGTGTCTTCATGCGTTCTAGCTATTGCAATTTTTGTAAATTCCAAAAGTTGTTTGCTAAAGAAATCCCCAATGGTCCTCGGACCTTATGCTAAGAGGTAAAGACCTTATGCTATGGGTGCCTCGGTCGAGTAAATATTCGTTGCAACGGTGGTATCATGTTAAATTTATAACAATTCAATAAAAACACTTGCATTTCATCGATTACCGTATATTTCATCAATTTTCATGGTGATATCCGCACTATCTCACCGATTTTTGATTTTTGATTAGTTTGTTATAAGTTTGATGTGGTATCATTGTTGCAACGAATATTTACCCACCCCGGCCGGTCACAAAAAGAGTTTCTTACACGATGCAAAAGTGGGTGGTGCAATTCATAGTTGCTAGTTGAGTGAAGAAGCGCCAATCTTAGCAAAAACTGTGTTCTCTATGTTGCCTTCCTGATCCCATTTTTAAGATCTTCTTGCTCACAAAGACCACATGATGCATGCAATATGGAACGTGGAGTGGATGTCCCAGTTCTCTGCATCGCGTTATTTTTCTTGCAAGTCAGTTCCTTGTCGTTCACATTGACCATTGGATCTAAGAATGCTGATAAAATAAAAGCGAGTAGCATCTCAACAATAATGCCAGATATTTCCTTTTTTATTTTAGTGAAGAAGTTATGCAATTTTGTTGAGCCTCAGGAAATATTCATATGCATAAGAAATTCCTAGAGGCTCTCTTTCTTCCTTCCATATGCATAAGAAATTCATATGCCAGATACTTCGAGAGCTTGTTTAGCTTCTTTCTTTTTGATGGTCCATCACTTTGCTTTCTTTTTCTCCTTTCTTCCTTCGGTTTTTTTTTTTTTTTTTGAACCGAGCTGCATTAAGAAGCATTTGTATACATACACCCAAAAGCATCTAACATAATCAAATCATGAAAGCAGCAGGGAAGCTTTGCTGCATTCAACCAAATTACACTATCAATATGCTCAGTGATATACAATCCCACCCAATCAGCTATACTATAAATGTGCCGCGAAATTCTTTGTGCACCGGAGGCGGTGCAGCAAATCTGACGTGGGCTGCACCGCCTCTTGCCATTGGTCTACGTAGCATCGATGTAGCGCTCCATTTATCCCCTCCGAACCCATCTTATCAGCCGACCTGATGCCTCATTTAAAATGACGCGATGTACCGTCGACGATGTCGCTTGGTTTTAAATGTTGTCTTCTACCATTTTGAAATCGGGCGAATGACCGTGATGCCCTTTTCCTCCTAAACGAGAGTCCACTTCTTTGATCTTGCTCACTGATTAGCAAAACAAAAACTTCACTTCCCTCTCCTCTTCCACGTTTCCTTCTTCTCCTTCCTGAGCTTCGGGCGTTCTTGATTTCTTCTTCAACAAGTAGCATGCATCCACGATTGTTGATAGTATCAACTTACTATTTTCTCATCGACAACATATCAGGTGGTTCTCTTTTTTCACTATAAATCATTTTTCTGTTGTAATTTTTTTATTACACGGGCATCGTAGTTAAACCAAGTTAAGACATTAAGAAGGCAAAAATAGGTTGTTTTTTCTTCGTAACGCGAAATGGAAAGTAATGTTGATCACATAGGATATTATAAACTAGCAACAGGATATCGTAACTACTATCGAAATATCATACAAAGTAGCAGAAAGTCATAAACAAACAACAAGATGTCGTACAAGCCTATTGGAAAGTCATATAACACAGTGGATGATGGGAAGTCCTGATAGAAGAACGAAAATCTTCAATTTTTTCTTTTATGTCGAGGTGTCATAAATTTCTGAGGAAGTGTCGTAATTTTGTAAAGGAGTGTCATAAGTTTAAATCTCATATTTTCAAAAAAATTTTATCTCTTGACCATATTATTACTCTCTGGGTGTTATATTATGACAATGGACAGTTGAATAGTCCTAGTACGGAGATCAAAACTGGCAGTTTTTTATTTTATTCTGGGGTGTCATAATTTTCTAAAGAGGGGCATAAATTTTGTGAAGAGGTGTCATAAGTCCAATTCTCATATTTTCAGATCAAGTTATTACCGTATCGTATTATGATATCCTGAGAGTTATATTTTAGTCAATGAATGATGGGAAGTCCTGATAGGAGAACCAAAACATTCAATTTTTTTTTTTTGTGCTGAGGTATCATAAATTTCTAAAGGGGTGTCATAATTTTGTGAAAGAGTATCATAAGTTCAAATCTCATATTTTCAGAAATTTTTTATCTACTGGCCATATTATTACTCTCTAAGTATCATATTTTAGCCAATGCATAGAGCAATTATTCATATCCTCTAGAGAAAATGTCACCTAACACTATTGACATCGATGTTATTGATCTTGTATAGAGATTTCTACAGATGCAATTTAGGATTGCTAGCAATCAAGTGATCCACATTTCGTCATTGATAATTTGATCAATAATATGGCAAAATCGATAAAAATCAAGTAATAAAAAAAAATTTCTATAGGGAAAAGGAGGGGGATGGAGATGGAAAAGAAAAGGCAGAGGAGAAGCCATTCTTTCCGGGTAATAAAAAAAAATTCTTCTTTTTTCATCATTTGAGCCCTTCTAAGTCATGAATACAGTTATCTAGCTGCAATTTGCCTTCTTCATCATCAAGCAATGTTCTACCTCCACTCCGACATTTTGCTCCATTCGAGAAGAACAATATTGGTCAGAAAAAATACAACTGCGATGTGTTTGTTCGACAAGGGACATCGTAGACTAATGATAATCTTGGTCAGAGGTTTGAAGACTGTCCTAACTACCATGTAAGTATAATTTAATATAATCAAAGGTTATATTTCTGAAAACTTAATTTTTTTCAGTTGTTGAATGATTTGATTGTCCAGGATAAGGCGTCAAAAAATGTACCTTCTGAACTCGTACCTTCTCAAGGCCATTACTGTATAGAATTTGTTATCAAAAAATATATAGAAACAAATAAATCACCTTTCATTGAATGGTTAAATACGTACCACTCAATACCTCTCTCTAGAGAGGGGTGTATCTTATCTCGAACAATGATACCAACCAAGGAGATGGTTCGGTCAAGATGTTTCGGTCATTGGAGGGAAGAAAAAAAGAGAAAATATTGGTCGTCGGTGATAGAGGGAGTGCGAAGAAGATGCTGGTCGTCGGAGATGGAGAGAAAATGAAGAAATTACGGGTCGCCGGTGATGGAGGGAAATCGAAGAGAGAATTTATGGGAGAAGAGGAAGAAATTTTGAATGAAAACCCTCTTTGGGCGTCAGTTTTTCTCTGGAATCACAAGGAGGCAAAACGATCTTTTCTCCCTCTTGAAAAGATTAGGGATTAATGACTCATGCCGCCGCTCCAAATGAGGCACTTCCATCATGTCATTCCACCTGGATGCCATGTGGATGAATGGGGAGGGGGTTGCACTCCACATTAGATTTTCTACACCACAGGCAGTGTACAAAGAATTTCGCAACCATGGATATGTGAAATTCTTTGTACACCACTTGCGGTGTAGAAAATCCGATGTGGAGTGGAATGCCCTTCCCTATTCATCCACGTGGCATCCAAGTGGAATGACGTGATGGAAGTGCCTCATTTGGAGCGACGGCGTGGGTCATTAATCCTCAATCTTTTCAAGAGAGAGAAAAGACCATTTTGCCTCCTTGTGATTTTAGAGAAAAACTGATGCCCGAAGAGGGAGAGGAAGCGGGTTTTCATTTTAATTTCTTCCTCTTCTCCCATAAATCTCCTTTTCGATTTCTCTCCATCATCGGCGACCCACAATTTCTTCCTTTTCTCTCCATCTTCGGCGACCAGCATCTTTTTCGTACTCCCTTCGTCACCGACGATCAATGTTTTCTCTTTTTTTCTTCTCTCCGACGATCGGAACATCTTGACCGAACCATCTCCTTGGTTGGCATCATTCTCCGAGATAAGATACACCCCTCTTTAGAGAGAGGCATTGAGCGATAAGCATTTAACCATTCAATGGAAGGTGATTTATTTGTTTCTATATATTTTTTAATAACAAATTTTATTCAGTAATGACCTCAAGAAGGTATGAGTTCAGAAGGCACCAAGGATAAGACAAAGAAGAGGAGGAGATGACTAAAGGGAGCACTGCAATGGTTGTTTACAAGGGAGATGATGTCCGTGCTATCTTTAAGAGAGATGAAGTTGCAGAGAAAGAAGAAGGTAAACTTGTTTTAAGGTTTCAGGCATCCTTTAACATTTTCTTACTTCCTTTCAAGAGCAGTTCAAGGTGGGAAGCCTTATGACACCGTGCACAGTTTTAAGATGGAAAGTCTTAGATTCTTCTAGTGGTCATAGGGTATCCTAGATTTATGACATGCACTCTATATCAAAATGTCTTCTATGATTATTACATCCTTTCTCAAAATTATGATACCCTAGTTTAAAATTGTGATACTGCTTCATAAGATTATGATACCTCTTCACAAAAATATGATATCGCTGTACAGATTTAAGTTGTGATGCTTAGATTTATTCTGGATGTCATAGAAGGGTTAATACCTTCAGTTTTTTATTTAGTATCGAAATATCATAATTTTTATGAGGGGATGTCATATTTCTGTTTCGTATATATTCATCATACTTTTTTTCTCCATAGCATATTATGACATTCTGAGAGTCATAATTCAGGTCACAGATGATAGAAATTATTGGTAGGAGAGGTTAATGCCTTCGATTTTTTATTTAGTATCAAGGTGTCATAATTTTTATGAAGAGATGTCATAATTTTTAAGGAGTATCATAATTCTGTTTCTGCATATATTCATCTTCTTTTTTCCTCCGTGACGTATTATAACATTCTGAGAGTTATAATTCAGGCCATGAATGATAGAAAGTATTGGTAGGAGTGGTTAATGCCTTCAATTTTTTATTTAGTACTGGGGTGTCATAATTTTTTTGAAAAGATATCATAATTTTTGTGAATGGATGTCATATTTCTATTTCTGCATATATTCATCATATTTTTTTCCTCCATGGCATAAATTCAGACTACGGATGACAGAAAGTATTGGTAGGAGGGGTTAATACCTTCGATTTTTTGTTTAGTGCTGGGGTGTCATAATTTTTATGAATGAATATCATATTTTTTAAAAAGAGATATCATAATTCTATTTTCGCATATATTCATCATCTTTTTTCCTCCATAGCATATTATAACATTCTGAAAGTTATAATTCAGACCACGGATGATAGGAAGTATGGTGATTTATTATAACAGTAAAATAAAAAAAAAATTTACGTGATGTGACATTTCTTTTTTTTCATATTGCAGTTAGTTTTTTAATTATTCCACAGCTTGTAAGTGTGAAGCCCTCACAACTCTTTAAGAATTCTTATAAGCCGGCAGTTTATATTCAGAATGTTTGGCAGATGGATTTTTCAAATGCTCATATAAATATAATCCACAAGACCTCATTTGGTGCCTTCGTCAACATACAGCCATTCGTATTCGAAGGGCCACTTCTTGCAGGTTAAGAAAAAGCTCGAGGAGGCTAAGAAAAGACTTGTCATAGTTGAGACCTCCTAAATTCATTGTTCAAATAAAGGGGCATTGCAAATAAAGAAGAGGATGAAGGGGAGGAGGGGGACGATGGAGAGGAGGTGGAAGTCATATGGGGAGAAAAATTGAGGAGGAGAAAAAGAGAAAGGAATGTCACATAAGACCATTAGAACTTCATACAAGATGATATCAGTCAATACCGACGATAATTTGGAGCAAGAATCTTGAAGGAGGGCCTCAATCAGAAGATAAAAGGAGTTTTTAAAAATTAAGATGAAAAAAATTAAATATTTATTATGATATTTTCTTTTCGGTTCTTTAACTTTTGTAATTGGATCAAAAATTTATAATTCAATAGATGTTATCCCTTTAACATTAATAAAAAGAGTAATTATATATCATTTTTTCAAACTGGAATATTATAACTTTATTTATTTCAATTCGTGCAGTATTTTGGATATAAGATGTTATGTTCTGTGTTTGGATGTTATAAATTTTTGAATAGATGTCATAATGTAATACAAAGATATCATAATATCATAAATTTTTGAATGAATGATAGGAAGATTTGGAAGGAGGGGCTAATAACTTCAATTTAGTATTTTCTATAGAGGTATCATAATTTTTGTGAAGGAATGTTATAATTTTTAAGAAACATATCATAATACTATTTCCTCATATATTCATTATTTTTTTTCTCCGTGTTGTATTATGACATCATGAGAGTCATAATATAGGCAAAAGATGATAGAAAAATCTAAAAGGAGGGACTAATAACTTTAGTTTAGCATTTTTTGTAGGGGTGTCATAATTTTTGTGAAGGGATGTCATAATTTCTAAAAAAAGATGCTATAATTTTATTCCTGCATATATTCATCATTTTTTTTTTCCATACCGTATTATGATATTCTGGGAGTCATAATATAGGCAAAGGATTATAGGAAGGCTTGAAAAGAGAGGTTAATAATTTTAGCTTAGTATTTTCTGCAAGAATATCATTATTTTGTTGAAGGGGTGTCATAATTTCTAAAAAGAGATATCATAATTCTTAGAACAGTTTTTAGAAAAAAGGTTTATAGATTATATTGAACAATCCATTAATAGTAGAAAAAGTTTACAGGATACAACTCAACATTCTGAACAGTAAGATAAAAAATATTCTGAACAACTCAACATTCTGAACATTCTCCATCAAAATGACAACCAGCCTTGCACATTTTTCACTTTATAGATTACACCAACATAACAACATCACGATTACAGGATACATTTAAGATCAAAAAAATTACAACCCATGATAAAATAGTGCAACCAAAGCCATTTTTCTGAACCTCCCATGCCGTGCCTTTGATTTCTCTAACTTTTGAATCAACTCTGATGCAAATTCATGAAGTCTATTTGCTTCCTTATCCTCTGTTTGACAAGTAGAAGCTAACATATTTGTATTTTTTTCTTAAATTATGAATTTCATTATATAATTCAGGGATCACCACCACTGATCGAGCACAAATAGGAGGATCTATCCATTCGAAATATCCATAATATGACTCCTTGTACAATCAAACCATTCAACAACTGAAAGAAAACCAAGTTTTCAAAAATATAACCTTTGATTATATTAAGTTATACTTACATGGTAGTTAGGACAGCCTTCAAACCTTTGATCAAGATTATCATTAGTCCATGATGTCCATTGTCGAACAAATACATTGCAGTTGCATTTTTCCTAATCAACATTACTCTTCTCCGATGGAGCAAAATGTTAGAGTGGAGGTAGAACATTGCTTGATGATAAAGAAGATGAACTGCAGCTAGATGACTATATTCATGATTTAGAAAGACTCAAATGATGAGAAAGAAGAAATTTCTTTTTATTACCTGAAAAGAACTGCTTCTTCTCTACCTTTTCTTTTCCATCTCCATCCCTCTTTCTTTTTCTGTAGAATTTTTTTTTATTATCTGATTTTTATCGATTTTACCACGTTATTGATCAAATTATCAACGACGAAATGTGGATCACTCGATTGCTAGTAACTCTAAACTTCTTCTATAGAAATTTCTGTATAAGATCCATAACATCGATGTCAATAGTGTTATGTGACATTTTTCTAGAGAATATTAATAATCATATTATGCATTGGCTAAAATATGATACCTAGAGAGTAATAATACGGCTAGGAGATAAAAAGTTTATGAAAATATGAAATTTGAACTTATGACACTCCATAAAATTATGACACTCTTTCAAAAATTTATGATACCCCAGCACAAAAAGAAAAACTGAATATTTTAATTCTCCTATCAGGACTTTCCATCATCTGTTGGCTAAAATATAACTTCCAAGATATCATAATATGGCACTACAATAACTTGATTTGAAAATATGAGAATTAGACTTATGATACCCCTTCACAAAATTTATGACATCCCTTTAGAAAATTATGACATCTTAGAACAAAATGAAAAATTGTCAGTTTTGATCCTCCGTACCAGGACTTTTTCACTATCCATTGGCTAAAATATGACAGCCAGAGTGTAATAATACGACTCTAAGATAACTTGAGCTGAAAATATGAGAAATATGAATATCTCCATACAAAATAGAAAAATGAAGGTTTTGATCCTTCGTATCAAGACTATTCAACTATCCATTGTCATAAATATGACACTCAAAGATTAATAATACGGTCAGAAGATATAAAATTTTTGAAAATATGAGATTTAAACTTATGACATCTCTTCAAAAATTTATGATATCCCGACACAAAAAAAAAAAATTGAAGATATTTATTTTCCTATCAGAACTTCCCATCATCCGCTGCATTATATGACTTTCCGATAGATTTATATGACATCCTGTTGTTTGTTTATAATTTTTTGCTACTTTATATGACATTTTAATAGCAGTTACGATATTCTGTTACTAATTTATGATATCCTGTGTCATCAACATTATCTTCTATTACTAGTTTATGACGTCTGTGTCTCATTTTATATGATGAAAAAAAATCTATTCTCATCTTTATAATTTTTTTAATTTTATTTAACCACGATGCCCGTGTAATAAAGAAACTACAACAGAAAAATAATTTATAACGGAAAAAAGAGAACCACCTGACGTGCTGTCGGCAAAGCAGCAGAACATTGATGCTACCAACAACCGCGGGCACATGCTATTTGCTGAAGAAGAAACCAAGTCCTAGAGCTCAGGCGGGAGAAGAAGGAAATGTGAAAGAGGAGAGAGAATAGAAGTTTTCATTTGCTAACCGGTGAGCAAAATCAAATAAGTGGACTCCCATTTTGGAGGGAAAGGGCATTACAGTCATTCATCCAATTTCAAAATGGCCGAAGACAGCATTTAAAACCAAGCGACGTCGTCGACGGTACATCACGTCATTTTAAGTGAGGCATCAGGCCGGTCGATAAGATGGGTTCGCAGGGGATAAATGGAGCGCTATGCCAATGCTACGTGGACCAATGGCAAGACGCGGTGCAGCCCACGTCAGATTTGCTGCACCGCCTCCGATGCACAAAGAATTTCCCGTGCCGCGTGTCTGATCACAAGGACCATCTATTAATGGGTGCTCAAGCATCCTCCAATTGTGGAAAATGCCTTTGGGAGACCTCGATCCAATAGATAACCAAGCTTCGACCATCCTTGAGTCCCCCTCCAAAATCAATCAATTCTATAGACCAGGCCCTCCCAAGCAACCCAGCCAAATGACCGCTCACAAGCGCACCCCACTTTGCCTTTTGAGAAATAAAAATTCTTGGTGACAAATCATCAACCTGCCGAGGAACTATAAAAGGAGGAACCTCAATTCCTCATCAGCTTCATCATCCTGTTATCCGATAACAAGTGCTTAACATCCATAACCCAACTAGATTTGTAGGGGGCATATGACCCATAAAAAAATGGGGACTCTTAACACATAACATGAAATAACGATTATTCAAATTTAAAATGATTTTTGAGGCCTTGATCATGTTAGGTAAGTAATTGCCATCATTAACTACGGTCTCAATTTAATAAATAATATTGGTTTCAATTCAAATTTTCATGTCACTTAAAGAAATAATGACTAATTCTCTAAATCTTAACATAATTAGATAAATTAATAGTGGTTACATCCAATTCCCAAGAACTCAGGATAAATAGTTGTTTGAACATAGAACGCTATTTATTTTTGTTATAACAATAAAAATAAATATCTAGCTTCAGGAGATTCCAACGGTAGGAGTATACCTATAGTGTTCTTTTAAATTTTTCTAAACATAGCATATTTTAAAAAAATATTTTATAAATTAAAAAAAAAATAAAAATATTTTTTAATTTTAATTCAATTTTATTTACATCTTTTGTACTTTAAAAAATATTCAATTGATACTTTTAGTTATCGATATGTTACAATATGATTCGATCGTTTTTTAACAACAAAATATATTAGCTTTCTCTCTCAATAGACGAAAATATTCTTCACTCGTATTAAAAAGATCATCAGTGGGAAGAGATGGAGGTGAAGGAAGCCACCATGGAGAGTTGATGGGGTTGTGAAGGCAGGTATGAAAAGAGAGGACGGTGTTGAAGGTCTCATGAGTAGGATCGGAAGAGAAGAAGATGAGAAGAAAGAGGATGAAGGGAAGAGCTGCCGATAATAAATGGGTGGAGGTGGAGAGAACATCGTGAAAGAGAGCTCATGGGCGAGCTTGGAGAATATGGATGACAAGAAAGAGAAGAGGGTGAGAAGGAAGGGAAAGGAGAAGAGGAAGGATGTGTTGCCGGTGAGAAAATATGGAGGTGGAGGGGGCCACCATAGAGGGTAGAACTCATGGGTGGGTTTGGAGAGAAAAAAGATGAGGAGGAAAAATAGATGAGAAGAAAAAAGAGCAGGAGGAGAGAGAGGATGGCTCACAAGCGACTTGGAGAAGAAGAAGGAGAAGGATGATGAGGAGAAATGGATGAGAAAGAAGAAAAAAATGGAGACGGATGGATCACCGATGAACAATGGTTGGAAGTGGAGGAAGCCACCGTAGAGGGGATGGCTCATAGATGGACTTAAAGGAAGAGGAGGAGAAGTGGATGAGAAAGAAGATGCGGAGGGAGAAGAAGAGTCATCGATGAGGAATGGATGGAGATAGAGGTGGAGGGAGTCGGAGGAAGAGAAATGGGTAAAAAGAAAAGAGAAGACGAAGAAAGAAGGACGTCGGTGATAGAGAAAGAGGGGATCAATCAGAGAAAAGGAAAGAGAGAGGAGGAAAGAGAGAAGAGATAGGAGGTAGAGATAAAGATATATTTATTATTTTTTAAAATAATGATATCATGTAATAGTCACTTGATAATATTTCATTAATGAAAATAGATAGTTAAATTATATTAGATATATCGATAACTAAAAATATCATACAAGATTTAAATAAAATTAAATTATAATTGAGGAGTATTCCTGTAACTCAGTCTAAAATTTAAATACCCCAGGCCGGTTGCCGTTATAGGAAGCGGCATAATTTGAATATATATATATATATATTTGAAAACTTTCCGTCGTCTGCGTTCCGGCAACAGTCACACCTGGGACCCTCACCCAGAAAACTGCTCCATGGAATCCAGACAAACTACTCATAAACCAATAAAGGCAAGCAATATAAATTTAAAATGGGGTGAGGGAGAGAGTGGGTTTTCAAATTAAAGGATCGTACAACTCTCCACCTCTGCTTCAGTCCCCTTTCTTCTCTTTTCTTTTCTTCTCTTCTTCTTCCCCTTCTTCTCCAAACTCTTGAGTAACCAGAAGAAAGTAGCACCCTCGTAAACTTCGCAGGTACTCTCTGTGTGTGTTTATTTATGTAAATGCTGTTTCGTTTGATTGGATTTAGCGAAAATTTTCTCTTCGTATATGTCTTTAGGACCCTTTGAAGGCATTTCTTGCCAATCCTGGCTTTCCGGTTGATAGCCCCGCTATGGCCAAGAAATAAGCCAGAATATATATATATATATATATAGAATTTTTGTTCTACGAATGTCCTTTTATTTCTTTTCTCTGACATTTTTTCTTAGAAAAATCTGTGTCCTTAAGTACTTAGGTGTGTTTCTTTTAAACAGTCCGTCTGATCGTTGGCTCCATCATGGTCAACAATTTTTAATTTTTTTTTCTTTAAAAAAGAAATCTTGCAGACTCCTGTGGTTTCATCATTTTTCTTCATCTGCCTAATGATCCCTCCATGGACGAGCCAAAGTATTCCTGACAGTCCATTCAAACCATCATTTTGAATTTAAAAAATAAAATTTATCTCTCTGACCTTTCCTTTCCCCCTCCCTTTTCTTCTTTTCTTTTTTTCTTTTGCCCCCTCTTTCTTTCTTTTTTGTTCATCCTATATTTAAAATAACCGTTGTCACAATGTTCCAGACACGGTTACAACTGTTCTGGAAGCCTCCTGGAAAAAATTTAAGTGATAGTCGTTGTCTAGCCGTCCAGGACATTTTAGTGACCGTTACATAATAAAAAATAACATTATTTATTTGACATTTCATCATTCATCTAAGTAAACTAATATTTTAAAAGAAAAATGCTCCAGGACACCCATTAAATGCCCACGAAAAAATTTCTTGAAATCATTAATGCTCACCTGGAAACTTAACACTCGAGCAGTCCCCATGTGTTTAGCAACAATTCTCGTAAGTTACTCCAATCCTCTAATGCCATGTGGTTTAGAAAACTTTTTATGCGCATGTAATATGCTCCTGGTACCATTATTTTAAAAATTTAACTACCAATGGTATTGCGGCCAATCCCCTCATCGTCCGATCGTCGGGGAACGTGCACCTGCAAAAACGAGAAGTCCACACTGACCGGAGGCGGCTCCGACGGGGACCCTCCGACGGTCAAGTCAGAGAGGTGACTGGACAACAGTGAAATGAAGACAGAGAGCTCGATCGAGGGAGAGAGAGAGAGAGGAGCGAGCCTGTGGTTTTGGAGTCGAGAAGTGGGGGGAGCGGATCGGATCCCTTGCACTGTTGCCTTCCCCGATTTATATAGTGGAGCACGGTATGGCGCCGTCATTAATGGCGCAGACAAGTGAGGAATTGTCAACTCACTGTAGACTGTCAGAGTCGCCGTGAAAGTGTCATGTCGCCGTGGGGCTGTCCAATCGCTAGGGTTGACAATGCCCTAGGTGGGATAATGCCCCTAGGCGGCAGTGCCGCATGTCGCTGTCAGGGCTGACAGGCTCTGGCAGCTATACGGCGATCGGAGGAGTCGACCGACCCTAGGTCGGTGGCCAGCTGTGTGGCGCCGGGTGGAGATTCGGGCCCCTCCGATGGTCAGCCGGGCATGTTGCGAAAGTCGGCCATCAGACTTCCTGGTCGGTCGGCCAGTCGGTCGGTCGGTCGGTCGGCCAGTCGGTCGGTCGGTCGGTCGGCCAGTCGGAGTCGGTCGGTCGGCCAGTCGGTCGGTCGGAGTCGGTCGGTCGGCCAGTCAGTCGGTCGGAGTCGGTCGGGGTCGGTATATCCCAACAGTTCACAACAGATTGACGCGCCAGGAAAGGGGACAGAATGACAAAGACAAGAGCCCAACGATCGAGGATCACCGGATCGGCGAAGCGCTCTTCCCGCCGGGAAGAGGCCTCCCCGCCACCACCGGTGGCGGAGCCCAGCTCCCCGCGCCCCGCGGTCACCACGGAGGCACAGATCGCGGCGATCGTACGGCAGATGACCGTGCTGACGGATGCCGTCAAAAGCCTCCAGCAACAACCCGCACGGCTGCCGCCATCACCGGTCGGGCAACCGGCGGCACGTCCGATGCCCTCCAAGAGCAGCCGCCGACGCCCGCGTCGATCCCCGTCGCCTCCGCGCGAGCGCCCCCAGCAGCGCTCCCACGGAGAAGAGGAGGGACGGCCATGGCGCGACGACCGACGGTCCCACCAGCCCTCTCCTTCTCTGCTGGAACGAGCGAGGAAGGAGAAGCGGCCGCGAACGCCGTCCGCCTCCCCTTCGGAATCTTCTGGAGACTCCACTCCTGGGGTCTCCCAGCACCGACGGGCGGACGACTACGAGCGCAGGTTCGAGAAAATCGACCGTCGGCTCGCGCAGCTGCAGGTGGACGGGCAACCGGCGGCACGTCCGATGCCCTCCAAGAGCAGCCGCCGACGTCCGCGTCGATCCCCGTCGCCTCCGCGCGAGCGCCCCTAACAGCGCTCCCATGGAGAAGAGGAGGGACGGCCATAGCGCGACGACCGACGGTCCCACCAGCCCTCTCCTTCTCTGCTGGAACGAGCGAGGAAGGAGAAGCGGCCGCGAACGCCGTCCGCCTCCCCTTCGAAATCTTCTGGAGACTCCACTCCTGGGGTCTCCCAGCACCGACGGGCGGACGACTACGAGCGCAGGTTCGAGAAAATCGACCGTCGGCTCGCGCAGCTGCAGGTGGACGGGCAGAAGTCTTCAAACGATGTCGACTTCCATACCGCCCAACCTCTCTCCCGACTCATCCTCGACAAACCGATCCCCAGTCGGTTCAAGATGCCGCACGTGGAGTCTTACGACGGCTCCACCGACCCAATCGACCATCTGGAAAGCTACAAAGCTCTCATGACGATTCAAGGGGCAACCGACGCTCTCCTTTGCATCGGCTTCCCCGCCACGCTCCGCAAAGCTGCCAGGGCCTGGTACTCCGGTCTTCGATCGGGAAGTATCCACTCCTTCAGGCAGCTCGAGCATTCCTTCGTGGTCCATTTCAGCACCAGTCGGAAGCCGCCACGAACCTCGGACAGTCTTTTCTCCCTCAAGCAGAGAGAAAATGAGACTCTACGACACTTCGTGACGCGATTCAACGCGGCCACGCTTGAGGTCCGGGACCTCAATGGAGACATGGCCATCTCGGCCATGAAACGGGGGCTAAGGACATCCCGGTTCACCTACTCCCTGGACAAAACCCTCCCCCGAACATACGCCGAACTGCTGGAGCGCGCGTATAAGTACATGCGCGCGGACGAAGGAGCTTCCGACCGGCGCCTGACTTAAGGCACGGGCCGAAAAGAAAAATGGAAGAAAGGTCGGGCCCATGCTGAACCCAGCAGGCCCTCAACCGATAGATGGGTCTTGCCCCGACAATGGAGTCCGAGACCGACGCATCGCAGGTATGACTCCTACGCCCCTCTCCCCGCTCCTCGTGCGCAGATCCTGATAGAGATCGAAGGAGCGGAGAATCTACGACGGCCTCGGCCTCTGAAGGCAAAAGGCCCCGACCAACATGACTCGATCATCGATCGTCGAACCGACGGCCTCGGCCTCTGAAGGCAAAAGGCCCCGACCAACATGACTCGATCATCGATCGTCGAACCGACGGCCTCGGCCTCTGAAGGCAAAAGGCCTCGACCAACACGGCCGATCGTCGATCGTCGAATCAACGGCTCGATCACCGATCGCCGAACCGACGGCCTCGGCCTCTGAAGGCAAAAGGCCCCGACCAACATGACTCGATCATCGATCGTCGAACCGACGGCCTCGGCCTCTGAAGACAAAAGGCCCCGACCAACACGGCCGATCGTCGATCGCTGAATCAACGGCTCGATCATCGATCGCCGAACCGACGGCCTCGGCCTCTGAAGGCAAAAGGCCCCGACCAACATGACTCGATCATCGATCGTCGAACCGACGGCCTCGGCCTCTGAAGGCAAAAGGCCCCGACCAACACGACCGATCGTCGATCACCGAATCAACGGCTCGATCACCGATCGCCGAACCGATGGCCTCGGCCTCTGAAGGCAAAAGGCCCCGACCAACATGACTCGATCACCGATCGCCGAAATCGACGGCCTCAGCCTTTGAAGGCAAAAGGCCCCGACCAACATGGCTCGATTGCCGATCGCCGAATCTATGACTCCGTCGTCGGTCTGATTGACGAATCGCCGAACCAATTGCTCAATCTACGTCTCGATCGTCGAGGACATATCGAATTCTACGACGGAGATCGAAGGAGCGGAATATCTACGACGGCCCCCACCTCTGAAGGCAAAGGGCTTCGACTAATGCGGCTGGCTAACTTGCCGACTTAGCTTCGACTAAGAAAGGCAAAACGCCAAGACGACCGCAGTCGTATTCGCGACATACCGATCTGGTCACGATCGATCGAAGGATATTCGGCTTGCCACCGTTTATCATACATCCCGACGCATACGTCCGACCAAGGGCCGGACAATGGATATTCGACTTGCCATCGTTATCCTATCCGAATACGTCGGATGCTACTCGACTATCAGATTCTGCGGAATGATCGTGTCGACGAGCAATGTTCGGAGGTTGGCCGACCTCCGACCCGACGTGCATGCTCGACCTACAGTCGGGACGATCGATATTGGATCGTTCGTTGATGTGATCGCCAGAGTCGGGGCAAGAAAAGACGGAAAACCACTCCTTTCGTCCGAAGCCGTCGCCCACGTGTTCACGCGAGCCAACACGACATCGGGCTTAGGAGTGGGGGGGGCAACTGTTGGGATATACCGACCCCGACCGACTCCGACCGACCGACTGGCCGACCGACCGACTCCGACTGGCCGACCGACTAGCTGACCGACCAGGAAGTCTGATGGCCGACTCTCGCAACATGCCCGGCTGACCATCGGAGGGGCCCGAATCTCCACCCGACGCCACACAGCTGGCCACCGACCTAGGGTCGGTCGACTCCTCCGATCGCCGTATAGCTGCCAGAGCCTGTCAGCCCTGACAGCGACATGCGGCACTGCCGCCTAGGGGCATTATCCCACCTAGGGTATTGTCAACCCTAGCGATTGGACAGCCCCACGGCGACATGACACTTTCACGGCGACTCTGACAGTCTACAGTGAGTTGACAATTCCTCACTTGTCTGCGCCATTAATGATGGCGCCATACCGTGCTCCACTATATAAATCGGGGAAGGCAACAGTGCAAGGGATCCGATCCGCTCCCCCCACTTCTCGACTCCAAAACCACAGGCTCGCTCCTCTCTCCCTCTCTCCCTCGATCGAGCTCTCTGTCTTCATTTCACTGTTGCCCAGTCACCTCTCTGACTTGACCGTCGAAGGGTTCCCGTCGGAGCCGCCTTCGGTCAGTGTGGACTTTTCGTTTTTACAGGTACACGTTCCCCGACGATCGGGCGATGAGGGGATTGGCCGTAACAAATGGCAACTAATAACAACTATTACCTTATTCAGTTATTCTCAAATAAATCCATCCAGAGTTGAATAGCATGAATAAGAGCTCTTAATTCTGTTAAAATAGCTCTGGAGGAGGTCCTTCCTCTAGAGATAGAGTTGATGATATAGGAATTGTTGTTACTTTTCACCAAATATAGAATGGCTTGAAATAGCCCAAACAGCAGGATGGAGCATTGTCTGGGGCCTCTCCCCTTGAGAACCATGTCAATGTCAGAGGATTGGCAACCTCTTCCTGTTCAAATAATGAAGGAGAATGAGCCTTTTTCTATACTCTGATATACATGTCACAATCTTGCATTTATCGGTTTATGTGATGTGATGTTCTTTGGTCCTGATTCCTGGATGATTAGTGGTTGCAGGTGAATAGGCAAAAAGAATGAAATCGGTGAAGAAGCAGTCCCACTCTTGGTGGTTTGACAGCCACAACAGCCTGCGTAGTTCTACATGGCTGCAATCTACTCTCCAAGGTTTGCTTCTCCCGACACCTGATCTTAGTGCTAGATTATAAAAGGTGGACTATACACTGTCCTATTTTTGATTCAGTTCAAGCTGATATTAGAAGAATTTGTGATTGTTGCCTTATCGGTTGTATGTTTTGCCACTTGATGTCTTGGATGTGGGTGTCTAATTCTATTTCTGAATAATTAATTTTGTAAATGACAATGCAAAAACAAATTGAAAGTGTACTGGCAAACTTACAAAACTTTTTTCCTCAAGAAACACAGATAGAAAGGGATGACATGTTGCTTTCAAATATTCAGAAAATTGGATTGCCCCTATTGCCCCGGCATACAGTAACTATGAAACCATTAAATAATTTAGATCTCATTTTTCTGCTTTTTCTTTATTTTAATTTTGGAAAAGGGTCAAAATGACATGGGAAAACCTTTAGATTATCTTGTAACACCAGTTTATGATGATTACTCAACTTTGTTGGAAGCCAAGCTGGATATGTCAATGACTAAGCTGATTTTTCTGTTAAAGTTTTATGAACTACTATGTTTTCAGGACGACATGTTGCATGGTTGGCACCTCTTCCACAAGCGACAAGAAATATGACCAAGTTACTATTGCTTGTTCTGAAATTTATCTTGCATGACATTTTACCTCTCGATTATTCTCAATTTGCTATTCTTTGACATTTCTTTTTTCCTCCAACGCCGTGGTTTTATGAGTTTATGAAGCATGAAAAGCTAAAAATTGGTAAGCAAGTTTTATTTTGGTAGAGGGTCAAATAACTTGTTGCCAAATTAGCGTCAGGTGTCTGGAAATTAACAGTTACTTCAGCCTGATTGTGCTAACTCAAATTTATGTGATAACATTTGTTAGTCAGAAGGCCTGTAACATTATCAAGTTGCAATTGTGACACCTTCTTAAAGTTGCTCATAGGACTTTTTGTTGACAACAGATATGTAAACATGAAGCTAGAACTCCATTCCTTTATATTGCGCTGGTGCAGTCATGCATTGGATGTTACTCGACCATCTTTTTAGTTATTAACTGATAGTGATCATGTAAAGTAGTAAGGCATGATCAATCACGTTTTCTTCATGCTATTTACTTCTTATGAGGTCTTTCTAGATAGCAAATTCTAGCATTCAGGAAGAATCTGTACCAGCAAGGTTATCTGCTTGCATTTTCTTGGTATCTTGCCATTTAAATATGTTAAACATAGATTATCTATCATCTGCTTATTCCTGCGAGAAATGACTAAAGATTCCCATAAATTCAAGAGTAAGACAATGAAGTGAAACTTGTTTACTCTTAGATGTGATTAGTGGCAAATTATGCAGTAGCATTTTTTTTCTTCCATTCGCAGAGCTAGATGAGAAGGCCAAGGGAATGCTGGAACTGATCGAAGAAAATGCCGACTCCTTTTCTCAGTGTGCAGAGTTGTTCTATAAGAGGAGACCACAACTTGTGGATATGGTAGAACAATTGTACCGGGCTCAACACTCATTAGCTGAGCAGTATGACCAGCTCAGGTCAGAAGTTCGAAGGCATCAGAACCCTACACCATTCTACTCCCTTATCTCAAGAAGCCGAACCTCGTCTCCTTGGTTGAATAGCCCAATGGATAAGTCGTGCGAATCTTCCTCAAATTCTTTTGATTCTGATCAGTCTGAAGTTGATGATCCTGAGGAAGAAGTCCAAGTCAAGAGCAAGACGACAGAAGTGGCTGATGAGGATAGCAGCAATGATGAGGTGAAGCTGATGCATGATGAAATAGAAAGACTTAAAGGCGAGAATGAAATGCTGAAAGTTGAACTAAAAGCAAAAGATGAAGAGAAAAGAGAAGTCATTAGGCAGTTGTCTTTGCCAATTGGCATTTTAAGTGATGAGAATGCTAGTTTGAGGAAGTGCATTAAAAAGATAGCAAGGGGAGTTTTTGCGAATTAAAAGAACTGAAAGAAATATTTTCCTAGAAGTAGTTTGGTGTGCATTCAACTTTGCTCTGTAGTGAATGTGGAAGTAGAGGGAAAAAAGATGACAATATGCATTAGTTGTAAATCAACTTATATGTGGCTTTTCTCATGCACTTTGCTAGGTTTGGTTCCATAAATACAATTTTAAAAGAAAGTCCTTTGTTTAAATTTTCTCCTTTTGCTCTGTTGCTCGCAGTGAATGTGAAAGCAGAGGGAAAAAAAGATGACAATATGCATTAGTTGTAAATCAGCTTATATGTGGCTTTCCTCATGCACTTTGCTATGTTTGGTCCAATAAATACAATTTTAAAAGAAAGTTCTTTGTTTAAATTTTCTCCTTGTTAGTCTTTCCTTGTGGGTTTCTGTAATGGGCATTACTGGATTTCCATCGACAGTTGTGGCTATATGGAGGACTGGTAAAATATGAAAAGAAAAAACATTTAGAACCTCGATCTATCTTTTGCTAATCAGTAACTCATAATTATGTGTTCTGTGTAGGTCTTTCATTCCCCTTTAGTTGATGGATATTGTTCAAGTCACAAGTTTAGCATTACCCAATGTCATTCCACTGATTCCTATATTTTTCCATAGTAAACTAGCTCTTGCAAGAGAACTGTGATTTTGGTATGTCATGTAGCATTGTAATTGGATGCTACTGATACATCTAAGAGATAAATATGGATGAATGTTGTTGGTACATATAATCCGATCTCATCATCTGGCCATGTGCCAATAGGTCATTGTTTGGATTATGAATATTCTTGCAGGTCACGTCGGCTATTTACCGATCTACGTTTTCAATTTCTTGTTTTATCGATCTAATTTAGCCAGAGCTCATCTTTTCTCAAAGTATGATGCTTATCTCAACTTTATACCAATCTACAGTGAATTACGTTGGTCTTTTACTGATATGATTATAAGGCACTAAGGGTACTTGATATTCAGTTCAGCCAATTGTCGATTTAAGATGATTCATGTCGGTAATATATCGATGTAAGTTCTGAAGTGCAAACAGTTATCTCACAGCTGTTATCTAGCTCAACATTAACTATCTTTCAACTATAATACAGCTAATCTTTATGTGGGCAAACAACCTACGATCTCTATATAACTGGTCATTCAATTATAACAAATTAATAGCCTAACAAACTCTCCTAACAACCTGAGTAAATCTTCTCTATATAAAAGGGGGCAAGATATTCTTCAAAAGATAAGTCAAGTCATATCTCATAGAGCTGAGACACTATTGAATCATTTTTAGTTTCTCCACTGAAGGGAACAAGAGTCCTCTCTTCACTTACTATAATCTCTTTTCTCACCATTTTATTCTTTTATTTTTACTATCTGTTCTTAAGGCTTCCAGCTAACTTAATCATCGGAGGATATCCCACTAATTTTAGGACTTTCTCTGTAGGATTCACTATGGATTTCGCCAAATTCATTCAAGAAGCAGTCCATTTTGGTCCAAGGCCGATCTTGTCATCTATTCTTCGGAGCCTTGTAGCAACAAATGTAATCTCCTTTCAAGTATGAATGAATGTAGCTTCCACAGTAAATAAAGGCTTGGAATTTCGAATTGTAGACCATGATTGTTTGCTACCGATCTACATTGTTGGGCTAGCAAGCTTTTCCTTATCTTTGTATATCATGAAGATAAGAGCTAGCATAAACATTATATAAAATAGAAATTCTTCTTCATCAAACCTTTGATTCGAAATGAAAAGAGGAGTGTAAACATAGATCTTAGCTACCAAAATCAGCAAAATAGATATCAAGTTCTAAACTATATTTTGTAAACATATTGAGTTTCATGGTAGTTGCCTATTTTTCTCACTTCTTCCCTCCACCACATGTGAGTGATCTTCTCTTGTATTTTGCTTTACCTCCTTTCTTTCTTTGTGTGCATGGCACGGTTTTTTATAGATAAATAGTGGTGGAACATGATTTTTATTTTGATTGTTAATTTCTTTTTTTATTTATTTTGAGGAAGATGGAGACTAATGGCACATCACCATTAGTCACTAGATTTATTAATAAAAAGTAAAATTTACAAGAAGATGAATATACAGATTAACAAGAACTTCGACATGCACCCCTAATAAAATGTAGAGGCTTGCCAAAGAAAGAGAAAAAAAATCAAAATTTAAGACTCATAAGAGAATTTCAAAAAGGGACAACAGCAAAAAGGAGTATTCTTAGCCACCGATAGTATATAGGAGCCTCAAGCAAAAGCTACAGAGTGCTGCAAGTCTTCTTCATTAAATTTTTATAAAAATATTTTTATTTACATTTGAAAGAACATGTGAAAGTGTGTGTGTTGACTTACCTCTTTGTTATTTGGCCTTTTTTTTTTTTTTTTTTTTGAGTGCATGATCCTATTGTAGCTCTTAATGCATCTTTAGCAAATGAGGATGTTGGGCTATTTAATTGCAAAAAGGTAGTCTTGGTTGAATTCTTGTCCTAATTTACATGAATTCCTGCCTAGCAAGTCATATATGATCACTCAAATGATCCATATGTGCAAAGAAAGATAAGTTATTGACAAAATCTGATTTGATTCACGAGAAAAAGTAATCAAGATGGTTTTATTAGCTTGAGTTTGTGAACATTTTGAGTTATACTAAAAAATTAACCCAGTTGAAGTTTAAGCTTGGAAGTTCGTCTCGGATTGATTAGAGAAATTGAAAGCATGTAAATATCCATTTATTCATTCTATTGATTAGCTACTTTTTCCCCCAAAAGATTTGGTTCTCCCTGTGAAAAAGGAATGGCTGGTTTCTGTTTTTTTGAAATAAGATTAAAACGTAAAACATCTCTTTTTTATCTTTATATAACACAAACTAGTAGGAGTGGGGCTCAAGCAGCTCACCTCATTTTTTTCTTTTTCATATTGGTCTTAACTTTATCCCCTAAGTATCGCTTTAGACTCCGCTTTCCTTATAATCAAGTGTACTGCACATGCAAAATCCATTCCATCACTAGCATCTAAAGTTATATTATGAGGGTAGAGTTCTAATCTATGTATAAAGAAAGCCTCGTAGAGTAGGTTAAACGTATTAAACCCAAAAGCTCTTCTACAAGATTTTTTTTTTTTACTTTTAAACCTAGATTTTTTTCTTAATCAAAAAGCTGTTGCAACAAATCTGATGAAACCTATTGGCTAGAAGGATAAGAGAAATACCGCTTGCTCTATTATGCCCTGCAAGTGAATCAAACATATATATGCATACATGCATATCATTTCACAGCTCATGCCAAACCCAGTGGCTGCTATGTTGGCCTTTGACAAATCTAATTAATACATTTCTCACTAATGAATAGGACCAAACGAGGGTGGACCAGAGAGAGCTGGTCTTTCTATTATGGATATGTCCTCTTATGCATTATATGGGACCTATGCAATCATAGCTATTATGTCAACAATAAATGGGTGTGATTGAAGAATCGGCCATTCCTTGTTTAGTTGCGAACCGGAGAAGGTCCAAAATCAACTTTTTCTTTTTTCCCTTCATGGTGGTCAAACCCTCCTAGTATGGATACAATCACTGAAATATGCCTGTAGAAGCTCTCCTTGTCTAGAGTCAAGTAATGGAGTCTCAAAAAAAGATTTTTTTAAAGAATATTTTATAATATAAAAAATAATGCAAAGCTATACTATTAGCTTTCCTATATATGTGTCCCATTTCAAAGGTTAATAGCACTTATGTGATTTTCCAAATTCAATCCTTTAACATATTGGGATAAACATCCATTCCCCCATGTTGCCATCTCCTGCATCAATGTTCAACTTCATTAATATTTGAGGGAGCATCCATAAAGAGACCATAAAATGCACATTCTTTTTTGTTTTTGTTGTTAGAGATATTTCATATTCCAAATCCGGCCGGTACGCGTCCTCCAATGGACCCAAAAAAAGAGACCAAGACCTCTAACCCTATTGCATGGACCCCACTGATTCAACGCACCATATAGCATGGTCCCTTTTCTCCGTATCCAAAGAAAAAGAAGACCTCCTCTGCCTCTCCCTCTCCCCCGTCGCTTTCGTTCCAACCGTTACGCCCTTGTTCCGGATTCCATGCGGAGGACGTCGTCATTTCCTTCATCTCCATCTCCTCTTTCTTCCCCCAGAAAAGAAGAAGATTTCCATTGGAGAAAGAAAAAGAGAGACGAAAAGAAAGCGATCAAGAATCAAATTGGAGAAAGAAGAAGAGAGAGACGAAAAAAAAGCGAGCGCGATTAAAAGAAGAACGAGAGACGAATCCGATCGGACTGGATCGCCGGCGAGCGGGCGGCGCCGGAGGAGGAGAGGGAGATGGAGCGGGGGAGGGCGGGGAGCCCGCTGTACGTGCGGCAGAAGAGCATATCGAGCTCGTCGGGCGGCGGGGGGGCTTCATCGCCGATGATGTCCCCGATGCACCGCCATGCCCGCACGGGCTCCTCCGGCGTCGCCAACTTCCGCCGCCAGCAGAACACCGCCGCCCGCGCCGCTGCCCAGCGCCTCGCCCACGTCATGGCCCACCAGCCTGCCGGCGACGACAGCGACGATGACGAGGACCTCAGCACCCCCCTCCCGGAGCTCTCGACGCCCCGCCGCGCCGCCCGCTCCCCCTCCCCTGCGGTATATTCTCTTCTTTATGTTGCTATTTTTTTCTTTTGCGTTTTATTTATTTTATTTCCGCTATTAAGCAATCCCTTTGACTTGGCCTATGTGCGATTACTTGATTTTCCGGTGGGTCCCACAAGGATGTTGTGTGCCACTCTGACTTTTTTTTTTTCAAAGAAATTAATTCTTGGGACAGTTTCTTTGATCAGCTATGATACTGTTGAATCAATGTTAGGTAGATGGTTATGATTGACTTAATTGCTTCCGCTTATAAAATAACAGCAAACAGTAAATATGTTTGAATCACTCAATAATAGGGTACGATTGTTCATGATTGTGCTACTTTCAAACGCTGCAACAAACTCAATCTGACAAACTTTATGGTTGATTCTTACCCCCTGGTAACTGATTTGACCTTGTAAATCTTTCAAGATGCTTAGTGTTGCAGGCCCTCTAAGATGGCCTACCCAAGTGTTTGAATGTATGACAACTGTCTATTTGGCCCTGTCTATTCCAAGAGCTGCCCTATGGAAATGTGACTTTGAGAATGGCAAGGCTGACTTTGCACACTTGATGCTTAGCATACTCATCATCATCATCTCTTACATGTTAATGACACCAAAATATTTAGGAGGCTATTGCTACTGACGAGTGTTTTTTATCATTAACTTTCTTCAAAGAAAGTTGAATCCACTTTGGATGGTCAGAATCGTGGTTGAAACAAATAGTTTCATTATTTGCCTTTTCAAATAAACATGAGTGTTGCGGCCAATCCCCTCGTCGCCTGGTCGCCGGGAACGAGCGCCTGCAAAAAGGAAGTCCACACTGACCGGAGGTGGCTCCGGCGGGGACCCTCCGACGGTCAAGTCAGAGAGGTGACTGGGCAACAGTGAAATGCAGACATAGAGCTCTGAGAAAGAGAGAGTGAGGGGGAGGAGCGAGCCTGCGTATGTGGGGGGGACGGGCGGATCGATCCCTTGCACTGTTGCCTTCCCTGGTATATATAGTGGAGCTAGGTATGGCGCCGTCATTAATGGCGCGGACAAGTGAGGAACTGTCAACTCACTGTGGACTGTCAGAGCCGCCGTGAAAACGTCATGTCGCCGTGTAGCCGTCTAATCACCAGGGTCGACCCGGCTCTCGGCGGGACAATGCCCCTAGGTAACTGCGCCGCATGTCCGTGTCAGAGCTGACAACGTCTGGCGGCTGTACGGCGGTTGGAGGAGCCGACCGACCCAAAGTCGGTAGCCAGATAAGTGGTGTCGGGTCCCTCCATTGGTCGGCGAGCATCATGTAAGTCGGCCATCGAACCTCGGGGTTCGGTCGGTCGGGATGGATACGCCCGACATACCCCCGGTCGGCAACGGACCGTTGGACGGCCGGCGGTTAGCCGCTGATGGCTCCCGTCAGTCGGTCGCCCCGACCGACGATCGGTCAGCCCATCGGCCAGTCGGAGTCGTCCAACGGAGGCGGTCAGGCCGCCAGGCGGTCGGGCGGTCGGGCCGTCCGGTCGGTCGGACCCTCCGGTCGGTCGGACCTCCCGGCAGTATGTCGGGCCCTACGGCAGTCGGTCGGGCCCTCTGGTCGGTCGGGCCTCCCGGCAGTCGGTCGGGCAGCGGGTATTCCCCAACAGTTGCCCCCCCCACTCCCAAGTCAGGTGGCGGTCTGGCCGAGGCTTCCATTCGGGCAGCAATCCCGGACGACTGGGAGTGGATTTGTCGTATGTGTAGATCCGACCGTACTGTCGGATGATCCGATGTCAGACGCCTCATGAACGCTCAGCGATCCGGACGTCCAGTCGATGTCAGAGGTCACGTCGGCGTCAGGCGTCAGACGCCACGTCTTGTCGTCGTCAGTCGTTACGTCGGTGTCAGAAGACCGGGCGCCGGACGATACGGCGTCAGTCGATCGGATATTCGGCGCCGATCGCGGAAGAGAGGGCCGCTGTCAGGCGTCCCATCGGGAACGCGAACCGGCGTGGGTGCGTGAATGCAGGGCCGCGCCCCGCGTGCCGCGTGTCAAGGTGGTTGGCCGGCGCCCCCTCCGGCATTTAATGCGGGCGGTGCGGCCGTCCCGGGGCGGGGCGCGCCGAATCTTCCGCCAACCGGTGGGCGCCACGCGTCGCGCATCTGCAGGTCTTCGGTCGGCGCGGAAGGATCTCGGCCGTCGGTCGGCCCTATATATATAGGACCTCTCGGACCCTGACCCACATTTGCAACATTTCGCTGGGGAAACTCTGTCCGGGCGATTTTTCAGTCGTCGCGGGCAGAGCTCTTCTTCGCCTGCGGAGGGTCCATCCGGTTCGTGGTCCCCCCTTTTCCTTCTTCCTTCCTTTCTTCTCTTTCGGTCCCTGCATAATGACCAGGAAACCGACTCAGGGAGCTCGGTCGGGGAACCCGACCGACGACTCCCGATCGGCTCCGGAAGATGAGGCCTCCTCGCTTTCGGGGCCGAACGTCGATCAGCTTCGGGAGCACTATCGCATCCCGGAGCAGTTTCGGCTCTCCGCTCCAGGGGCCGGCAGTCGGGTCAACAACCCTCCGCCTGGCGATCTGGCGCTGTACGTTGAAGACCTTCGCGCGGGTCTTCGACTTCCGATTTCGGAGTTCGTCCAGAATCTGCTCGATTACTACGGACTCTGTCCGGCGCAACTGGCGCCGAACTCTGTTCGGTTAATCATTTCTTTCGCGCTGTTGTGTCAGCTCTTGCCGACCAACCCCCGCGTTTCACTCTTCCGGGCCTTCTTTGTGCTCCGACCCCACCCTAAAGCCCGAGGGTGGTGGCTCTTCAACCCTCGGAAGGGTCTCGCTTTCATAACTGGTCTTCCATCGTCCATTCATGGATGGAAGAACCAGTTTTTCTTTGTTTCCTCCTCTTCTTCTTGGGGCTTTCCTTCTCGTTGGGGTATACCCCGAACAGAGGCCAACGACAACAGTCGGGTGGATGTGGACGACCGGGAGGACTTCCACCGACTGAAGGACATGTCGGTACCGAAGCAGAGGGAGCTTGGTACCGAACAAGCTCTCTATGACGCCGGCTTGAGTCTGGTCCCCCGAATAGGTATCGCCCGATCCTCCGGCTTTTCTTTTTGTCCATCTTTTGGTCGGCTTTTGGCCCAGCCATTAACTCTCTTGTCGGTATTGCAGGGACACCACCGAGGATGAGGCCGACTGATGCCGAAATTCGGCAGTTCGCCACGAGGAAGAGGCCAGCGTCGGGGGCCGGCCCTTCGCGTCCTGCAAAGAAACCAACCCCAGCTCCGCCAACCGTCGAGGCGTCGGCGACCGACCAGTCGGAGCCGGTCATAGCCCTCGTGGCTCCGACGGTCCGAGCTGAGGAGAGGCCGACTGAGGAGGCGGCCGAAGAAGTATCGGCGGCTTCGCCGGTGCGGGTGGAGCCGGATGTCGTTCGGGAAGCCGAACATCACCCGGCGGCGTCCGCTGGCGCAACGGGGGGCGCCGGCTCAAACTCCAGCGTGCCGTCGCTGCCAGTACCGTCGGTCGGGGCAGCTGATCGGGGGAAAGCCCCGATGGAGCCCGAGGAGGAGGATAGGTCGGGGAGCCGCTCAATGCCTCCCAGCGCATACTACCCCGAGGGCGCGTCGGCGTTGGCCGACCACAACCTTGCGAGGAGGTTGTGCCAAGGGATCCTCCTCCCAGCCGACGTAGAATCGCTGCGGTCTCGGCAGGTGACCGAGATGCTGTCGCGGTTCTACCCGACGATGGTTGAGGTAAGCTCCGCGTCACCCTTCTTTTGACTTAGAAATTTTTCTTGTCATGCGATCCCGATGAAGCTTTTTGATCGGCAGCTGATCTTCACAATGTCCGAACTTGAGGCCGGGTACCGAAGGTTCGGCAATGTTCGGGCAGCCTTCAAGGAGAAGTCGGCGGCGGCCGAAGCTGAGAGGGCGATGTTGGCCGAACAACTCCTGCAGTCGGCCGACCGGGAGGCCAAGTTAGTCGACGAGGTTTTCCAGCTTCGGACCGAACTACAGTCGGCCAAGAAGGAGGCCAGGCACAAAGGTCGGGCCGTGCGTCGTCTTCGACGCGAACGGGATGGTGCAACTGCCGAACTCAAAGGGGAACGCGAGCAACTTCGGGCCAGCCTGGAGAAGCTCGCGGAAGCCGAAGAGGAGCTGTCCATCGCCCAGATCGACGCCGAAATGGCCGAAATGGCGAAGGTCGAGGCGGAGTCGGCGAGGGAGGAGCTCGCCCGAGCTGAGGACGAGGCAACGTCGGCGAGGGAGTCGGCCGAACGGGCGGTGGAGGACTTCCGGTCCTCCGACCGATACCGGGAGGAGATGCTCGAATCGGGCTTCGCCTCATACCGGGTCGGGTTCGAGGACGGTCGGGACACCGTCCACGCCTTGTACCCGGAGTTGGACGTCAGCCGCATCGTCCCGCCGCTAGCCGAGGAGGAAGGAGTCGAAGGAGAAGGAACGGAAGAGATGGCCGACCAGCCGTCGGGAGGCGTCATCGTGGTGGAGGAGGCCATCCCGGAGCGGGTGCCGACCGAATTTCCTTTGCCGACCGAAGACCATCCCTCGGCGGCCGACCCAGCGTCGCTTATGGCCGAGACGCCGATCATCCCCGATCCTCCGTCGGTCGAAGAGATCGACTAGGACGGGTGATCGGCCCTGCCGACCGTCTTTACTTTTTGTCTTTTTGAAAATACATGTAATCGGGCTTCGACCCGACTCTGTAATTCCTTTTCATCAATGAATGAAACTTCTTTCTTTCTCTCCTTGTTATTTGTAATGCCGGCTATAGCTGCGATGTCGAACTTTAGTCGCTAACTTAAGTAAGCCACCAACTCACATGAGTCGGTAGGACTCCGACAACTTGCATAGCCCTGAAAGTGGAATGGGTCCCGACTTTAGGTCGGCTTCCAATAGTCGAAGCCGTTAGTCGGGT